>NC_084732.1:43017783-43137783 GCF_033978785.1 Entelurus aequoreus | reverse complement strand
AAGGGGCTGTTTGCAACAATTATACAGATGCCTAGGGGATGCTAACTTTCCAATGTATTTTACACAGTATATCCCGCCCTCTCACAACTTCTCGTATGTAATTACGTACGTACATAACACATTTAGGTGTTGTTAGCTAAACATAGCAATTTGGATAGCTAGCGTTAGCTGTCATTAAATGTATAATCTATCATAAAACTACAACATGACTGCAAATTGTTTGTCGCTTCTCTTGGACTGCTTTTGTATGTATGTATGCATGCGCTCCCTGTACGTACGTGTTGACGAGACCGGGTGAGTGACCGCCGTAAACACCAATCATTTTATTCGGGCCGGTAAACATTTTTTATGACGAACTTTGTAATTGTGAAAAATATAGACAATTGTCAAACAAATGTGTTCTGTTAAACCACTAATGGGTAGCTGGTGGTGTTGTTGTTATAGTTTTTGCTTTGAAAAACTTTACTGTGAGGAAGTTGCAAACACCAGTTTTCAGTTGTCGGACTTTTGTGTTTGTTCAAGTAGTAATACATGTTAATTTGTTTAATAATAACATCTATTTTTTTTTTTTTACATTGGGCTGATAATGACAACGGTGCTGTCCAGTTGTTATATCTTACACTCCTTAGTCGCATTTGCAAGTATGGATTCATATCGGTTTGTGTTCTGTGTGTTGCTGTAGTGTCAAGAAGTTGTCTCTGCCATTAAGATGAATGTGCCAGTTTAGTCTTTTGTTGAGCCCTGAATGTTTTTGCCTGCCTTTAAGTATTATACTTCTTACACACCAGCTGTTTGATTATGACATGCATCTTAGTTCTAGTTTTCATTTCCAAAATAGGAGGTGTTGAAATTGCCATGTAAAATCACTCTTTTTGCATGGAAAATTGCAACATTACCCCGAGCTAGTCTGCTACATATACTGTTTGTCCGCCATGTGCTTGAGCGCAGGTGATGTCATGTGCAACAAAGGATAAATGTGACTGTTTGATTTGACGTGAATCGGCACTTGTTCGTTCGCATGGAATTTGGTCGGTACCAAAAGTACTGAATTCAGAACCCATCCCTAGGTGTAAAAAAACCCCTCAATAACGTCAAATAAAAAGCTAAACATACTTGCGCAGGTAAGTCTCGTGGTGTATTTTACCAGATAAAGTGGTAGGTTTTAAGTAGTGTAGTTTGCACAATTTGCTTTGACAGTGTGTGGGCGAGTAAAACTAAGCTTTTTGGTTTGTATGAAAAGAAGTGTGCAACATTATCTCATGTTTTTACACCTTTGTGAGCAACAGAACATGAAGTTATTGATTTATTTGTCTTCTAACACAACCGGGCAATTTAAACAAACTTTCATGATGTTACCTGGGCTGCATGCAAAATGATAATAATGAACGTCTGATACATCAATATTTTGATGAACAAAAGCATTATCAACCACGACCAAGTCAGCTGTCTTAAGAAGCAGAGTTAAGATGTCATTTACTGTACGGAGTTGAAGTGACAAACATACAGACAGTCCAATTATAAAATATTTAAATTTGGAGCAAGGGTGACCACGTCCAAATCTATCACCTTTCTGTCACATTTTCTGTGCTGACCTCTTGGCCAGGTCACCTTGTAAAAGAGATCTTGATCTCAGTGGATTCTTATATGGTTACATAAAACAAAACAAAAAATCCATTAAAAGAGAATGGACTCCAATTTTTTTCTGTAACAGTAAAAAATGTAACAGTGGCGAGCCGCCACAAATAAACTAATGTATAGAAAACACCTCTGCACATTACAGTAGTGTAGAACTCCACTGCATCATACTGAGAAGTTTTTGTAATATTTTGTCCCCTCTTATGTAGATGAATATGGGCGAAATAATAGGAAAACTTCTCAGCATGATGCATCAGTTCTACACCATTGCAAGCTACTGCAGCTTGTTCAATAAATACATCTCATAATAAGCATGGTTAAGGCACAATATTTATAAAGTGCTCATATTTTACCTGTCATGAGATTGTTTAGTTGACTGTATGTCGTAAGATCGTAACGTTCCTATATATATATGTGTGTGTGTGTGTGTGTGTGTGTGTGTGTGTGTGTGTGTGTGTGTGTGTGTGTGTGTGTGTGTGTGTGTGTGTGTGTGTTCGCTTGTTTAAACGTTGAAAGGACTCTTGGCCCTAATGCTGTCGATGTCAAAGCACTTTTTATTTCCACCTGCTACTGGCCCATTTCCTGCTGTGTAACAATGGCATTGGGGAAGCCGTGGAGTGCCAAGTGATTGATGTTGCACTGTATTTGGCCCTTATTCTCATCGGGGCCTGACAGGAAATGTCTAACCCCCCCCCCCCCCCAATGTGGCCTCCAGCAGCCACGTGAGGCTGAAGTGATCAGGGCTTACTAAAGACATCCCTTCCATTCTAAAGTGTCATTCGTCTCCAAAGACAGGCTGGCCGCTGCACATAAACACACTTTTCACGTCTTATAAATCAGTTTGAGAAGGAATGAAGTTAATTGTCGCCACGCGATTGAACTTAGCCACACCCCCATCTGCATCACTCCAGGAAGATGAACGCACATACATCAAATCTACATTCTTTCCACGCAGTACAGCAAAGAAGACAATCTATCACCGGGTCTCGCTCGCTATTTCTAACCGTGTTTCTCTTTCTGCTTCCTCTAGACTGGAGTGGGCAGGCATGCGGCTTTGGCCACAGGAAGCTGTGAATTCTTTGGAGAATGGAAGATGTCTTGCTAGTCCCCCCCCCCAACCCCCCTCTCCCATCTACACCCCACCACCGCCCATACGCTTACCCCAGAATGACCCCTGACCCATCTGTATGTTTATATCAGAGCGTGGAAGTGAGAAATAGTGATGAGTCACTCTGGCCGTGTGTTTACACTCCAGAGTCACGCAAGGAAGGAAATCAGCCACGGTCTGCTACAAGTGGCGAGCTGGGAGACAGAATAGCTGCCACAGAGGCGCACCTTTCTATAAGCGGGAGTTTAGGATTTCCTTTACCTGAGATCTGCTGTAAACGCTGTAGGCCTACAAAACATGCTAAACACTATTTCCAATGTACTCATTATACATGTTTTGGCACCATTACAGTGGAAGTGCACCTCTGTTTTTTTCCATTGCATGCAATTCTAACCATATCAGTATTTCTAGAGTGCCCAAGGTCCAGAGGGGATCGAGCTTTTGCAGTAGCAACGCTCTCCCTCTGAATCTCAGCCCTGCAACATCTCTTGAGACTTTTAAATCTTCATTAAAAACACACTTATTTGCGCTGGCGTTTTACTACAAGCTGAGCTGGACATTTTAGTTTTTATTTATGTCTTTTCACTATTGTTATGGATATTCCTTTTTTTATTTACAGTGATTATATATATATATATATATATATATATATATATATATATATATATATATATATATATATTTTTTTTTTTTACTGATATGTTCGTTTAGTTGTATTTTTCTAGGACTTATTTTGATTTTTACAAAATGTCTTTCTTTCTTTTTTCCCCCCAATTGGCATTATGAAAAAATTGTGCTACAATAGGGAAGGGTTTCATATGGCCTCGTTCCTGGGTGGATCTTGCGTGAGAGGAAGGGGGGGGGGGGGGGGTTAATCATTTTGCAGTGCAGTCTGCTAAAAATGATGGAAAGCGCCACTCTACATAGCGACTGATGCTGTGGTCAAAGTTGGAATTACTACAAAATACATTTTAAGATATTCAACACTACTGGTGTGTGAATGTTGTCTGTCTATCTGTGTTGGCCCTGCAATGAGGTGGCAACTTGTCCAGGGTGTACCCCGCCTTCCGCCCGAATGCAGCTGAGATAGGCTCCAGCGACCCCCCGCGACCCCGAAAGGGACAAGCGGTAGAAAATGGATAGATGGGATGGTGACTAAAGTTGATAGTGCACCCAATGACCCAAATGACCATATTTGGTCATTTTATGCATTACAGGACCTTATTTCTTCAGCGCATTTATTTCCGTTTCCATAACGATGTACTTCCAATTTCCGGCAACAAATGTGTGTTCAAACAAATGAATGTGTGTTCTAACCATGGCAGACTTGGTAAAAGACAACGAAGACGACTATTTTTGGACATATGAGGATTCACAACCTTATCTTTTTGAAGCTGAATATACGGAGGATGAATTGCTGCTTATCGAAGCAGGCATGAAGAGAGGCTGAAATGTTGGAGCAGACGGAAGCCGAGAGAGTGAGGTCGGCGTGACTTGATGGTGTAAATGTGGAGCTTGTAGCCAAGCTGTGCCGACATAATTGGCGTGCTTACCCAAGCTAAACCGGAAACAAATGTCCCCGGCCAGCTGGACCAAACGGAAAACTGCCCATCGAGTGAGTCACTTTAATATTGATCATGATACATGCAGCACATCACCGTACACTACAGTGCATAAGCTGTCTAGCTCGCTGTGTACAAACAAAACATACTAATACTTTACAGATACTGTAATATGAATGTTCATGTTTTTCGGTCCGTTCAGATTGGTGTTCTATAGCATTGTGTTGTGTATTACAAACTAAAAAGCCATTCAGTTGTTGACGCAGTTGCTAGCAAGACGATGTGTTACTACGCTAGAAAAACAGTTCCTCAGTGATCGCTCTTACAATAACAATGTCGCTACAGCTTGGTTATTATGCAGGATACAGAATGTAAATGAAGTATTGTTGGCAGTTTTTGAATGCATTTTCAAAGTGATTTAGAGGCTGAATGTATTTATCCTATTAGCTGCATTGTTAGCCAGAACGAACCGATTATTACAAATTACAATGCAACAAAAACCCAAATCCTTTAGTTTTTTTTTATCTCTCAAAAGGATTATAAATGATAGGCAAAATAAAAAAATAAACCGGCACATTCTGAAGAGACAGCCAGAAAACAGCTTGAAGATGGTTTGTAAAACAAAATCTATGCAACATTTGACCAAAAAACCACCATTACATGTTATGTAGAGTAGACCACAAGGAAGTGTTTTAAATGTAGAAAAAAAAAAATCACAATATTACCACTTTAACATCCATTCCAGGATCAACCTGTTCCCTTCATAAAACCTCAAATAACTTCACAATCACCACCAATCCCGCCTGCGATTTGGTAATAAAAAATTAAATGTTATTGGTTGTTGTTAAGTCGGACACCCAGATACCCACTTGTTGCCAGGCAGATTTGGTGGGGCACAATCACTAGTGAGTAAAATAGTGGCATATGACTGCTGTCCAATGAAAATAATTGATCTGAAAATGCCTCTTGGCCAATCTGCTTAGTGACCATTCGATTATAAAGTTGTTATCAAACACTGTAAATAAACATAACACCTCAGTGCTTTCCACCTGTATAGACACACACTCATACTGAGCCTCAATAAGCGCCTACAGCTTGTATTTTCTCCTGGACTGTACCTCCTGTCAGGGGCTTTGATTGATAGTTGTGTTTATCGCCATATTATTAAGTCATCAAGGTGACCGCAGCAAGGCTTCAAGCTCCTTGATTCCATTTAAGTGCAAATTAAACGTTTGCTTCTTGTTTATTCTTGTGTTTTTTCTGAAAGCTATATATATATAGTTTTATTGGACTGTGCTGATTGCTGCCGCCGCTTGGGAACATTTAGCGAGACGCATCCTCGTCACGTAGAACCATGCAGGACGTTGGCGTTGGCGTGTAAACATCCTGCCTTTCAAGACACTTTTGCATCTCTGTAAAATGTGTGCAAAATGACTACGTGAAGTTAAATGCAGCACTTTCTGAGCGTATACAATAAGAAGCACTCAGCAGAGGTGGGCGATCGCTCGGCTAATAGAGCCTGTGGCCGGCTGACTTTGTGTACGGGCCGAGTAAACAAAGTCACGGCAAAGTGGACATGCTGCTGAGTGTGTCCTGATGGAGACATGCAGCACTGACTGAAACACTGCATGGCAACTCTCTTGTTTGACCAACGGCCGCCGGATCATAGGCCGTGAATTCGGGTTACTGAGGTCCTCAAAAAAGTTGGAACGTTGTGCTGCACGGGGCGTTTGTTTCAGTAATCAGAGAAGTGACAAATGTTCCATCCATCACATCAAGATGAATACTTTAATTCTAGAATATCAGTGATTGTGTTTTGCCTTTTTTAACGACAGCTGAGTGTGTCATCGCATTTACATACAGTTACACTATAACTCCTTTAGTTGCTCTTTTTGTAGGACTTTTTGTCATACAAATTATGTTCTTCATATTTATAATATTAATACTTTTATCCACATATTTAACAAATTACAACGGTATGGAATCAGAGGGTTGGTCTCAAACTGGGTAAGAAGCTACCTATCCAACAGGAAACAGTACGTGAAGCATGGCAAACACATGTTTACAACGCTAAATATATCTTGCGGTGAACCTCAGGGATCAATACTGGGACCAAAATTGTTCAATCTCTATATAGACAACATTTGTAAAATTACAAAGGACTTAAAGTTAATTATATTTGCAAACGACAAGACTGCATTTTGTTCAGGAGAGAACACACAGAAGCTAATACAAACAACAGACGAAAAGAAAAAATTAAAGACATAATTTGACAAAAACAGACTCTTTCAATCTCAATAAAAATAAAATAATGCTATTTGGTAACAGTAGGAAATACATTCAAACACAAATACAAATAGTGTAGATTGTGAAAAGGTAAAATAAATACATTTTTGGGTGTAATAATATATTTTTTTACTGGAACTCTTATATAAGAATATACAACATAAAGGTGCAAGAAATATGTCAATAATAATATGTCAATAATAACAAAAAAAAAGTTTTTTGTTTTTTTTGTCATTAAAAAATACAATCATGTGTGCTTATCCCTGCAGACTGTATTGATCTATATAGATATATAATGCAGGAACCAGAAATATTAATAACAGAAAGAAACAACCCTTTTGTGCGAATGAGTGTGAATGAGTGTAAATGGGGGAGGGAGGTTTTTTGGGTTGGTGCACTAATTGTAAGTGTATCTTGTGTTTTTTATGTTGATTTAATAAAAAAAAAACAAAAAAAAAATTGTATTTATTTATTTATTTATTTTTAAATTTCTTGTGCGGCCCGGTACCATTAGATCTTGTGCGGCCCGGTACCATTAGATCCAGTACCGGGCTGCGGCCCAGTGGTTGGGGACCACTGTTTTAGAGAATTAAAAAAGGGCATCAGAACAGGAATTCTCAAACTGTGGTACGTGTACCGCTAAGTGATACATGTACTTGTCACGGTTTGGTTGCGGGTAACTGCGCAATTCGTTTTCCCGGGATGCAAACGTACGACTCCGGACAGGTTTTGCAGGTAGGAACATCATTTAATTCTCAAAAAACATTCAAAGAGGTACAAAAACAGAAAACCAACCGACGGAACAAGGTGCCAATCGCACTCGAAACTAAACTTAGCATAGGCTAGGAGACAAGCAAAACTTACGTGACGCGAGCATGAAGCAAACAAAGAAGCCAGACTGATTGACTGGCAAAGGCAGGCTTAAATAATGTCTCTTGATGAGCAACAGCTGAGCGTCCCGAACACAAGAGGCAGTTGCAAATAATAAGTAGCCATGGTAACAAACTCAGGAGGTGCACAAACAGGAACTAAAGGAGTCCAAAACAAACAGAAAACACAAAACATGATCCGGACCACAGATCATGACAGTACTACATCTAGTGGTACACCAAAGAATCACTTGATTAGGTACAGTGTTTTATTTTCCTATATCAAAACACAGTGTTACTATTCAAACTCTGTGTAATGTTACAGTGGCCAAAATATCAAATACACTTGTTAAATAAAACCTGTGCCATTGGAGATGTCTAAACCGGCGTACAAATTAGGGGTGTCCGAATCTGGTATTGATATCGGATAACGTTCCGATATCAGCAAAACAGTATAGGATGATATCGGTTTCATTTAAAATGTCCAATACAAGCTCTGATACAGGTCTGCAGCGTGTTTACTTGTGCAAAGCTGGTCAGCCAGTCAACATCTAAATGTACTTCAATAAGCATACAAGGTTGGTCTTTTCTTGTATTTTAAGTGAAGTCATCTACAAAAGGTAAACATGGTATATGGTGGGCTACTGGGAACTAGCAGCTACACAACAACTAAGCACACAAGCTAGACTTATCAATCAATCAAAGTTTACTTACGTATATAGTTCTTAATCACAAAGGTCTTTAAAGGCTGCACAAGCCACAACGACATCCTCGGCTCAGATCCCACATCAGAGCAAGAAAAATCTCAACCCAATGGAAACAACGAGAAACCCTGGAAGGGACCGCTGATGTTGGGATTACAGTAATCGAGACGAGACCTAACAAACACATTAATATTGATCTCAGCATCGGTATGTAATAGGCGTCCTTAATCGAACAATACTGCAGTCTAAAACAAATCTGGCGATATAAACAAGTATCACATAGTTATAGTTGCACATTACTTACAGATACAATCTCCAATGCAGACAATATCTGAAAGAATCCAGTAATAAACGTGTCCGCATCATTAAATTTACTGCGTCGTGAGCTTAACTTAATGTATTAATGTGACCACTAAGTGTCACCAAAAAAACTATCTACCAATCCACTTTATCTTAAAGACAGTATAAGTTAGGTTAGTGTTTTCCTACCTATCATTGTTCTTTGTTTAACTAATTTTACTTGATCAAGCATTTTCCAACATTCGACACAATCGTATGTAGTGTGATCCGTGTTGGTAATGTATCGGATTAAAATCGTATCGGTCAATAGTCAAGGCTCCAATATTGAAGTGAAAAAGTTGTATCATGCAAATCATGCAATTGACTGTCTGTGGTGACCCCTAACTGGAAAAGCAACAACAATATTTAAGTTTCAAGTTCAAGTAAAAAAAACAAACTTAAAATAAAATCTCTTTTTTTTATGGTACCCTTGGGTAAAAATGAAAACAAACGTAGCTCTGCTCAGGCTGTTGGTGGTCTTGTTTATTCCAAATTGCTTTCTCCAACACTTAAAGGCTCATCAACTTAGTATCAATGTGTGAATAATGACTAATCATCAATCACCACAAGCATAAAATGTAATTAGTACCTCTGCATTTTGATATCACTCTGTCCTGACATCCTACTAGTCAACCTTGCATGTTTTGATTTTGTAGTTTTAATCAGGGGCGTTGGTGAAAGACAGACAGATGGTCGGACAGACAACCACATGGTTTCGTTTGACGTCTGCTAATTCCAGGGAATCAATCCTAAATGACACCTATGGGATACACAGGCTGGATTTGCCTCTGATGTAGATTGTGGTGGTTTGCAGATGAAAGACAGTCAAATAAATAAAGCTGTGGCAAGCAGGCAGAGAACGTCTGTCCACGCAGCACAACCATAATGGGACACATACTGACACCACTGGAGGCCTGCGCTTGCTTTTTGTTGCCATGGAAACCTTGATAGTTTGAAATGGATGTGTCTTGTGGAAACATGAATAAAGTGTGTTACTTGATGAGTGGAATAATTAGCACACTTGGTTTATGCTGCTTAATCTCCCAAATCCGTCACTGAATTAATTTGAGGCGTATCAAATAGCGATTTAACCTCCTCCAATCAATCTTTTCATCAGCTTCTGTGTCTGTGGGCCTCCTGGAGTAAGAATAGTAATGGTAAGACAATACTAGCTTGTCTCATCCTGGCTGGGATCGTGCATGACGCTTCCTATTCCCTACATTCTAAACAACGCACTATGGCCGGTTGTTTAGGGCCAAAACCACTAGGGGCGCTACATGAGCAAGTATGTTAATATTTTTTTCTTTCATTTCAATCCATAAATAATACAATATCATAAAAGTTAAGGTCAAATTAATTTTTATTTGTTCCTTTTTGGTAGTGACAAAGTAGTTTAAGTTTTGTACAGTCGTGGTCAAAAGTTTACATACACTTGTAAAGAACATAATGTCATGGCTGTCTTGAGTTTCCAATCATTTCTACAACTCTTATTTTTTTGTGATAGAATGATTGGAGCACATACTTGTTGGTCACAAAAAACATTCATGAAGTTTGGTTCTTTTATGAATATATTATGGGTCTACTGAAAATGTGACCAAATTTGCTGGGTCAAAAGTATACATACAGCAATGTTAATATTTGGTTACATGTCCCTTGGCAAATTTCACTGCAATAAAGCGCTTTTGGTAGCCGTCCACAAGTTTCTGGCAAGCTTCTGGTTGAATTTTTGACCACTCCTTTTGACAAAATTGGTGCAGTTCAGCTAAATTTGTTGGTTTTCTGACATGAACTTGTTTCTTCAGCATTGTCCACACAATTAAGTCAGGACTTTGAGAAGGCCATTCTAAAACTTTAATTCTAGCCTGATTTAGCCATTCTTTTACCACTTTTGACATGTATATGGGGTCATTGTCCTGTTGGAACACCCAACTGCGCCCAAGACCCAACCTTTGGGCTGACGATTTTAGGTTGTCCTGAAGAATTTGGAAGTAATCCTCCTTTTTCATTGTCCCATTTATTCTCTGTAAAGCACCAGCTCCATTGGCAGCAAAACAGGCCCAGAGCATAATACTACCACCACCATGCTTGACGGTAGGTATGGTGTTCCTGGAATTAAAGGCCTCACCTTTTCTCCTCCAAACATATTGCTGGGTATTGTGGCCAAATGTTTGTTTCATCTGACCACAGAACTGTCCTCCAGAAGATCTTATCTTTGTCCATGTGATGTCAGATGAAACAAAAATTGAGCTGTTTTGCCTTTTAAGAACAAGGTAAAATACAAATAATATCAAGATAATACTTACCGTAAAAGGGTAATACTCAACATTAAAAGTATATCAAAATAACCTTTAACAAAGTGATCACTGCTAACTCGAGTGTTGCACGCTTTCGCCCTTCTTGATTACCTCTCGCGGAACTCTGAAAAAACATTCAAACTTTTTGCAATTTGAACGGTTCCAACAATCTAAAACCGCATCAATTGAGCATTTTTCTTCAAGAAAGGCAAAATGCCGCCCAGAACGCTTGAAGTGACGTCAGGTGAACCCACACCTGCAAAGGGAACTGGTTTACAATCACATAATCTAGATACATTCTAGATAAATAACAAACTCTTTAGAGATGTCCGATAATATCGGTCTGCCGATATTATCGGCCGATAAATGCGTTAAAATGTAATATCGGAAATTATCGGTATCGGTTTTTTTAATTATCAGTATCGGGTTTTTTTTTGTTTGTTTTTTAAATTAAATCCACATAAAAAACACAAGATACACTTACAATTAGTGCACCAACCCAAAAAACCTCCCTCCCCCATTTACACTCATTCACACTCATTCACACAAAAGGGTTGTTTCTTTCTGTTATTAATATTCAGGTTCCTACATTATATATCAATATATATCAATACAGTCTGCAAGGGATACAGTCCGTAAGCACACATGATTGTGCGTGCTGCTGGTCCACTAATAATACTAACCTTTAACAGTTAATTTTACAAATTTTCATTAATTACTAGTTTCTATGTAACTGTTTTTATATTGTTTTACTTTCTTTTTTATGCAAGAAAATGTTTTTAATTTATTTATCTTATTTTATTTGATTATTTTTTTTAAAAAGTACCTTATCTTCACCATACCTGGTTGTCCAAATTAGGCATAATAATGTGTTAATACCACGACTGTAAATATCGGTTGATATCGGTATCGGTTGATATCGGTATCGGTAATTAAAGAGTTGGACAATATCGGCATATCGGATATCGGCAAAAAGCCATTATCGGACATCCCTAAAACTCTTTATTAGTGCATGTAAACAAACTGAGTATGTGGTGCGGTAATGTGAGGTCTGGGGTGATGTGAGGGCCCTTCAAGGGTCTAATAATAGTAATGAGTAATATTAAAAACCAAAATGGGGCCACAAACTCTGTTTTAGGGCCAGGCAAAGGTTTGGCTGATGCATATTGTGACTGAAAACAAAAATTGCCTTGTCTGTTGCATTTCTCAGTGGAACTAATGGCTGTTAGTACATGAGTGCTCACATGCACGTCAAAAATCAGGGCATTATCAACGTTGGTGCCAGGGAGGTGATTTATACAGATCGCGCTAGACTCCCGTCTGATGCACTTCAACAAATCACAGCCTGAGGTCTGGCTAACCCCACACCTCACTTTGTCTCTGTCTCCTCCGCATGACCCCCATGTAGACCATCGTGAGTCAGATATCACGGTGGGGGGTGGGGGGCAAACCACTGTCTTCAAATTTGTCAGGATGTATAAACACATACCTTTAGTAATTTTATGTACAACAGGTACAGTCGCAGTGTGTGTGTGTGTGTGGGGGGGGGGGGGGGTTTAGGGAGCATTATGCAGACGGTGGCCACCAGCAGTGCCGCCTGACCCAGAGGTCTTAGGGTGATAAGACCACCATAACTCTACTTTATCCCCCCCGCTCATTATCTAGCTCCATCCCAGATCTGCCTTGAGCCCTCAGGCCACTGGCAAGGGAGTCTTCCTCTCTTGCACCCTCGGCCCTCTTTGGCCTGGAGATTAGTTTGGAGACACAAAGGCTCAGTTAAACTAACCCCAGACACTTGACATCTTCTCTGGTGGAAGAAAGGGCTAAACGTTTTTTTTTCAGTTGCTCACATAGAGGACAAATCATTGATGATAAGGGACAACTAATCCAAAACTGGAAAAAAACATTCTATTTGAGTTTACATTATTACATTTGTGTCAAACTTTGATTTTTTTGAAGATACTTTTTGGTTTAAGTAATAATACATTCCATTATTAAACTGAATTTCTTATTTGTTGGGTTTGCCACCTTTCGCTCTAAGTAACTCACGGAAATTAAAATGTGTTCCAGAGTCGAGCTGTTGACATTGTACAGCCTTAATGAAGTGTCATACAAGTGTAAAAAGAAGTTAACCGCTTGTTGTTGTTGCGATCAGGGTTGTTTGCTGCTGATTATACCGATCGTTTATCAATGTGATCGGCTGATACCAATATCGATCAAATGTACTAACTGTAAACTTTTCAATATATTTATGGTGAGTGCTATTGACTGTTTACAATAACAACACACAATTTGAACCAGTTCCTTATTCTATACAATTGTTTGAGGAAAACAAAGTCAATAGTACACTTTAAATAAAAAAATCTGCACAATTTATGGTAAAATACCCACAGCTGTGGTTTCCAGGAATTCACTAGAAAAAATGGTCACAATGTATTATAAATTATGGTATGTTGATGTTGGATCCATTCATTTTACAGTTGATAACTGTTTTTGCCCTACAGTAAATTACTATGAAAAAAAGTGATGTATTGTTAAAATGTTTACAAAAAAACTTATAGAATTTACGGTAAAATATTGGCAGCTGTGGTTGCCAGGAATTCAACGTAAAACAAATTAGGGCCAATTTTAGTGTTGCCAATCAGCCTATCCCCAGGTGCATGTCTTTGGAAGTGAGAGAAAGCCGGAGTACCTGGAGAGAACATGCAAACACCACACAGAAAATAAAACATTATGGTTTTGTGGGGCTTGAAAAAAAATCTGGAAAATAGAGGTTCCCCTGTATTCATTAAAGGATCTGAATGGCCAAGACGATGTCAGAAGCAGTAAAAGAGACCAACACACAGCATTTGAACGATACTATTTCACCACACAATCACAGAAATCAATAACATTACATACAGATTGCAATTCCCATGAAAGCGGTGTTGTCTGTGAATGATGAAAAATGCTGTTTCTCTACCAGAGATTGATGTAATAAATTAGTTTCATCTGTATCAATTGGCATCGTAAAAATAGCAGCGAAAGAACAAATTGAGGATAACAAAGATGATTGGACCGTACAAAATATCACATTCTCAGACACATGCAAATAAGGTATGAACTGCACAGAAATGACATCAGAACATTATGATTGGATGCATATTAAGATCATCTTTCATCATTAATGAAGTCCAACCATCTCAAAAGAGAGGAAAACATGGCAGCCTTTTATACAGCAAGGAACCATGTTTGTTAATTTAAACATGAGTTAAAACATATGCTTCAGGCCAATTACTAAATTAAAATAATGACATCTAATGAAGGTATTATGCAGGGGGGTTTACCAAGTTTTTCAATGAGCAGGTTGCAAGTCAGACTCCCAACCGTTAGGGGGCAGAAAACCAAAAAGTGTCCAAAAAGCATTTTTTATATCCACCTGTTCTTGGCATTATTTCCTACTTGGTTTGTTGACAACATACTTAAACACAGGGTGGTTTGTTTCTAAAAAACTTTAAATACATCATGTGGACTCGATTCGGTCAGATGAAGATAGCTCGGATATTTGAATGCAGATTGGGATTAAGCAGTCATCTGTTAAAGTAAGTGATAATAAGAGATGTTACGTTTCATAGTTTGCATTTTAATACATTTTCTGGAAGGTTCTTGAGTGATTTCTAGTTGTAGCAAACACTCAATAGATAGTTTTCATATAATACAGTTTCAGACTTTGCATTTGTAATATTATTTTATGTGAATATCACTCTCAACATTTTTTTAGATTGTTGTTTGATTATGTTTATTTTATTAGTCACTGTATGTGGAGATTATAATTACTTCATCACAAGCCCACCAAACTGCTTTTATCGCATTTTTGTTGTGGTTACAGTTGTCCTTTGTTTATCACGGTTTATGGCTACCGGACATGACTCCGGTAAACACATTTTCATTATTATTATTAAATCAAATATGTTCATTGTTTGAGCATAAAAAAACGGTTTACTAATCACATTCTTTAACGTAATTATTTCATGTTTAGAGGGCTGTAACACCCATACAGTCACTCTTACATTTGTTTCACCCAATAAAATAGCCTTGAGTGTAGATTACAGTACTCACTGGTAGCCTGGAGGATCCTCCAATCGTCTTTGATATGACCGTTGCCCGGTCACTACAACAGGGCCATGGCGTGGAACTACTTTGTCACACCCTTGTTACTTCCTCAAAGGCCCCGTTTACACTGCACAACAAATCAGATTTTTGTCTGCCCTCAAGTGACACAGTTGAGTAATTTTTTGCCAGCCTAAATGCTCCAAAGTGCTTAAATTATGATCTTTTCGCGTCAGATTTGGCCACGTAGACTACATTTACACTGCAGGTCAAAGTGGCCCAAATTGGATTTTTTCAAAATTTCCAGCTTAAACGCGCACAGGCCCCAAAGTGCCTCAATGTCACTTGCATGCACAGTTCGATTAGGGGAAAACAAAGGAAGTTGACCAGATTCTGTAAATGAACACAGAAGTCGCTACTGGTATTACTTTGCAAAATAAGTTGCCACACTTTAAATATGAGTGTTTTTTATGTGAAAATAAACGTATAAGTGTATATATATATATATACTGCGTAATATATGTTTGTAATCTTTTTATGGCTGATACGAACATTTGCGTGGATCTACGTTAGCTTTATTTTCCGATACAACTTACACAATGTATAGTAAATACGCCATTTCCGGTCCTTCAACCAGTATATATATATATATATATATATATATATATATATATATATATATATATATATATATATATATATATATATATATATATATATATATATATATATAACTCTTGCTTGTTTAATATTCTTATCGAGCGCCACAACATAATAAGAGAAAATTAGACAAATACTGAACTGTAATACATATAATATATAAAAACAAGTTGATTTAACATTGAACTTAGGCCAAAACATGTAGAACACTGGTGTCAAACTCAAGGCCCGGTTACTAAATCTATTCTTTCGATTTTGTCAGAAAAACATACATCTATTATATGCAATTGCATATCTTTAATATTATCTAATAATGCATCATATATACTATTATCATACATTTCAAACTTTTGTAATTACAATAAAAATAATAATAATAAATACCTGCTTGACTTAGGATTTCAAAACAAGTTATCCATCAATTTGTACACTGTTAAAATAACAGTAGATTTTACGGTAAATAAAAATGTCAGCCCAGTTGCCAGAATTTTACTGTAAAAAACAATGCAACCCTTTTTCCATTTACAGTAATATGGCCACAAAAACCATCGTAAATGTTACAATAAAACTGAGCTGCATGTTTTTTTTTACACTGTATGTAAAAATACATAATGATCAAATGCATAGGTCATTGTATAGTACTACCATGAGGTGAATCCTTATATTTTTATACTCAGAAATTATTCACGTTTTTGATGTGGTCCTCAATGAAAACGAGTTTGACACCGTTGTAAAATGTGCTTTAAAAAGTTTTAAAACACATCTTTGATGTAGCAAGGGAAAACTAAGATGTTATAATTGTGAGTTCTGGATTTATCAGCAAAGGTTGAATCATTGATTTGCAGTTGTGGCGCCAAGCAGAATGACAAGCAAATCATTTGTGAGTGAAAATGCTGCAAGCTTCGAAAGCACGTATACATTAACTTGTGGATGGGATTATTTGGAGATATACAGGCCTAAATTCAACAGCTGTACATGCAACGGGTGTATTTGACTCTTGAGGCGATATACTGAAACTATGTGAGCTGGGCCACAACAATGTGATGTGTTTTTAAGTATACTATATATACATTTTTTATGGCGTTACTAGAATGTGAAACCAAAAGAACCACTGTAAAAAACACACTTGCCAAACCATAATTTTTTATTTTCCTTTTTTCTTTAAACGTCTACAGTTATATTGTCATACAGCTTGCAGTCTGAAAAGCAATAGGGCACACAGAAGAGACGGGACCCCACACAGCGTTGAGTTTTCCCTGCTCACTCCCTAGAGAATCTCCCAAGTTATCTGCTCCAACTCTGTGCTAAAACATGGATATCCTCTTCTCTTCTCATTTAGCGAACACCAATGAGAGATTCTGGGAAATAGCTTGCAAAATGATTCATCATCTGGCTGACCTTTACCACAAGTACTCTGTATTCTGCCCCGCTGTTTGAAAGAGAGACCAGAGTTATGGTGGTCGAGGGCTGCTCATTTTGTGTTTTAATTTCTTAATTTGTCCTTAATTTGTGGGTCAAAGGTCGTTTTAACGCCACGTCTTTGACGAGATAAGCGCCTGTTTCTCTCCCCGCAAGTTATCCTAATACCTTCAATATGTAAACCTCTCAAAGGAGCTGTACACACATGCGTAAACACTCACGTAAATACTGGAAAACACGAGGGCGGCTGTCGTCTCAGGGAAAACACAAACATTGTCGACACCTCCCACCCCCGTAATGAGCGGTCACTGTCACCTGCCAGTAAAGACATCCTTTAGCGTCAATGTTTGGAAATGTTTTCCTATTCATTGAGTCTTTTACAGTAGTGTGCTCATTTCAGCCCAAATAAATAATTCTTATTTCAAAAGGTGTTGGCATCTATGTGGGCGCTCAGTTCTTTTTGTTTTTGAAGGCTGTAAAAAAGTTGAAGAAAACACATTTTAATTTTCTTTTTTGGTACCCACAGTTTGTCCCACCTTTATCTTGTATCTTTTCTTGTCTCTTGCTTGATTTTTTTGTTTATGTTTTTCTTTTGAGAGGTTTTGGTCAGGAATATTACATAGTTGGAGCTGGAGATAGCCTTAGAAATCTCAGTAGCTGTAGTAAGTGCAACCAAGTGCTATCGGTATTTTGTGATAATGCTTGGTGATGACACATGTTAGCAAATTTGACAGTGACAAGCAAACGAACACGACCTCAACACAATGTAGCATTCTTGTTAGCGAGCTAGCGGCTAATGTCCCTCCACAGTGTAAAGCCACTTCTAAGTCTGTAATCTTCCCCTCCACTAAAGATTCTTACAAGTTACAGTATCACTGAAGTAGCGATGTAACGATAAATAGTAATAATGATAATCATGGTAAAACTCCCGACAGTTAGTATTAATATTAAATAAAAATGATTGAAAAACCGATATTGACAACTGAACTTTGATAAACTCACGGACTGACTGGCAACAGCTTGTTAGCTTAACATGAAAAGAAGAAACATTGACGTCTTTCTCCATTAAGAAACAACATACCCCAATCTAAACTTTTATAAACACATTACTGTCTGAGGAAGTAAGATATTCAATTGTGCACATTAACCCTATAGGCCAGACCTGGGCAAATTAAGGCCCGGGGGCCGCATGCGGCCCGTTAAGCTTTTCAATCTGGCCGGCCGGATATTCCAAATAATTTTTTTAGATCTTTAAGATGGAAACTGTAGCTGCCATTATGGTGTGCAGTGATGTTTTCAAATGACCGTAAGTCTTGATCTATACAAAGTATTTCAATAGTTGGAATCTGTGCTTTTGCATGGTATACTAGTTACTATGGTAATCTAATTAGTTACTATGGTAATCTAGTTAGTTACTATGGAAATCTACAAACCCCGTTTCCATATGAGTTGGGAAATTGTGTTAGATGTAAATATAAACGGAATACAATGATTTGCAAATCCTTTTCAACCCATATTCAGTTGAATATGCTACAAAGACAACATATTTGATGTTCAAACTGATAAACATTTTTTTTTGTGCAAATAATCATTAACTTTAGAATTTGATGCCAGCAACACGTGACAAAGAAGTTGGGAAAGGTGGCAATAAATACTGATAACGTTGAGGAATGCTCATCAAACACTTATTTGGAACATCCCACAGGTGAACAGGCAAATTGGGAACAGGTGGTTGCCATGATTGTGTATAAAAGTAGATTCCATGAAATGCTCAGTCATTCACAAACAAGGATGGGGCGAGGGTCACCACTTTGTCAACAAATGCGTGAGCAAATTGTTGAACAGTTTAAGAAAAACCTTTCTCAACCAGCTATTGCAAGGAATTTAGGGATTTCACCATCTACGGTCCGTAATATTATCAAAGGGTTCAGAGAATCTGGAGAAATCACTGCACGTAAGCAGCTAAGCCCGTGACCTTCGATCCCTCAGGCTGTACTGCATCAACAAGCGACATCAGTGTGTAAAGGATATCACCACATGGGCTCAGGAACACTTCAGAAACCCTCTGTCAGTAACTACAGTTGGTCGCTACATCTGTATGTGCAAGTTAAAACTCTCCTATGCAAGGCGAAAACCATTTATCAACAACACCCAGAAACGCTGTCGGCTTCGCTGGGCCTGAGCTCATCTAAGATGGACTGATACAAAGTGGAAAAGTGTTCTGTGGTCTGACGAGTCCACATTTCAAATTGTTTTTGGAAACTGGACGTCGTGTCCTCCGGACCGAAGAGGAAAAGAACCATCCGGATTGTTATAGGCGCAGAGTTGAAAAGCCAGCATCTGTGATGGTATGGGGGTGTATTAGTGCCCAAGACATGGGTAACTTACACATCTGTGAAGGCACCATTAATGCTGAAAGGTACATACAGGTTTTGGAGCAACATATGTTGCCATCCAAGCAACGTTACCATGGACGCCCCTGCTTATTTCAGCAAGACAATGCCAAGCCACGTGTTACATCAACGTGGCTTCATAGTAAAAGAGTGCGGGTACTAGACTGGCCTGCCTGTAGTCCAGACCTGTCTCCCATTGAAAATGTGTGGCGCATTATGAAGCCTAAAATACCACAACGGAGACCCCCGGACTGTTGAACAACTTAAGCTGTACATCAAGCAAGAATGGGAAAGAATTCCACCTGAGAAGCTTAAAAAATGTGTCTCCTCAGTTCCCAAACGTTTACTGAGTGTTGTTAAAAGGAAAGGCCATGTAACACAGTGGTGAACATGCCCTTTCCCAACTACTTTGGCACGTGTTGCAGCCATGAAATTCTAAGTTAATTATTATTTGAAACAAAAACAAAAGTTTATGAGTTTGAACATCAAATATGTTGTCTTTGTAGTGTATTCAATTGAATATGGGTTGAAAAGGATTTGCAAATCATTGTATTTCGTTTATATTTACATCTAACACAATTTCCCAACTCATATGGAAACGGGGTTTGTAAATCACAGCAGCTCAGGCACCAAGCAGTGTGGGTGGGGAGCGTTTCCACAGAGTGTTTCCAGAGCGGCCAGCCTGAAATGCGGGTGTCAGGGACAAATGCTTAAGGATATTTTTACAACAAAGTTCTAAAGCTTAGTGATATATCAGTTACAGTCGTTGTCAAAAGTTTACATACACTTGTAAAGAACATAATGTCATGGCTGTCTTGAGTTTCCAATAATTTCTACAACTCTTTATTTTTTCATTCATGAAGTTTGGTTCTTTTATGAATTTATTATGTGTCTACTGAAAATGTGACCAAATCTGCTGGGTCAAAAGTATACATACAGCAATGTTAATATTTGGTTACATGTCCTTTGGCAAGTTTCACCGCTATAAGGTGCTTTTGGTAGCCATCCACAAGCTTCTGGTTGAATTTTTGTCCACTCCTCTTGACATAATTGGTGCAGTTCAGCTAAATTTGTTGGTTTTTTGGTGACTTGTTTCTTCAGCATTGTCCACATGTTCTCAATGGGGTATAAGTCAGGACTTTGGGAATACCATTCTAAAACCTTAATTATAGCCTGATTTAGCCATTCCTTTACCACTTTTGACATGTGTTTGGGGTCATTGTCCTGTTGGAACACCAAACTGCGCCCAAGACCCAACCTCTGGGCTGATGATTTTAGGATGTCCTGAAGAATTTGGAGGTAATCCTCCTTTTTCATTGTCCCATTTACTCTCTGTAAAGCACCAGTTCCATTAGCAGCAAAACAGGCCCAGAGCATAATACTACCACCACCATGCTTGATGGTAGGCCTGGTGTTCCTGGGATTAAAGGCCTCACATTTTCTCCTCCAAACATATTGTTGAGTATTGTGGCCAAACAGCTCAATTTTTGTTTCATCTGACCACAGAACTTTCCTCCAGAAGGTCTTATCTTTGTCCATGTGATGTCAGATGAAACAAAAATTACCTGCAGTGTGAATGAGGGTCGGATGTCGGATTTTTTTGTCAAATCCAATATTTTTATGTGGCCGTTCACATTACAAAAAAATTGCACAAAAGGGTTGTTTCTTTCTGTTATTAATATTTGTAGTTCCTATATTATATATCAATATAGATCAATACAGTCTGCAGGAATACAGTCCGTGAGCACACATGATTGTATTTTTTTATGCCAAAAAACAAAAAAAACAAAACGCTTGTCCCTCTCAGGGTTGCGGAGGGTGCTGGAGCCTATCCCAGTTGCACTCGGGCAGAAGGCTGGGTACACCCTGGACAAGTTCCCACCTCACTCTAGGGCCAATTTAGTGTTGCCAATTAGGCTATCCCCAGGTGCATGTCTTTGGAGGTGGGAGGAAGCCAGAGTACCCGGAGGGAACCCACACAGTCACGGGGAGAACATGAAGACTCCACACACAAAGACCCCGAGCCCGGGGATAAAATTGTTGTGAGGCACAAACACTAACCCCTATTTCACCATGCTGCACTTTATTCAATAATCTTGAACATTTTAAATATCAGTACCAGCATTGGTATGAAACACACATTTGTAGAATCACCCAAAACTAAAGTATCTAAACAGCAGAAGAGTAAGTGTTCTGCGTTCTGCTCCTGACTCTTCTCTATTTGGCGAGATGCGAAGATCATGTTCACGTTGCTGCGGCCTGCGCGGATTCCTCCCTGGCTTTCTAGGAGGAGATCACCTTCCATTGAGCAGGACCTGAGCCTGAATCTTCCCGGCGATGTGGCCTAGTGGTTAGAGTGTCCGCCCTGAGATCGGTAGGTTGTGAGTTCAAACCCCGGCCGAGTCATACCAAAGACAATAAAAATGGGACCCATTACCTCCCTGCTTGGCACTCAGCATCAAGGGTTGGAATTGGGGGTTAAAT
The DNA here is from genome assembly GCF_033978785.1 of Entelurus aequoreus. Lineage (NCBI taxonomy): Eukaryota > Metazoa > Chordata > Actinopteri > Syngnathiformes > Syngnathidae > Entelurus > Entelurus aequoreus. The sequence continues at coordinate 43,115,941 of NC_084732.1, read as the reverse complement.
CACCAAAAATGATTCCCGGGCGCGGCACCGCTGCTGCCCACTGCTCCCCTCACCTCCCGGGGGGTGAACAAGGGGATGGGTCAAATGCAGAGGACACATTTCACCACACCTAGTGTGTGTGTGACAATCATTGGTACTTTAACTTTAACTCTCAGCTTTAACGATGGAGAGCAAGGAGACACCACGGGTGATATCGCAGGACTTCCTGTTCCCCTTTTGCTTGTAGAGGTGGATAATGATGATCTTTGAATTCTGAAAGCAGCTTTTCTCGGTCCACATAAAGGTGCAGAGGCGTGTGAAACTCGGTCAGCATTAGGCCACCAGAAGCATAGACCTCAATCGAAGAGTTCTGCCCAGCGCTCAAATATCTTCTACTTGTCTGAGATCAATGTGTTCTCATCTGCGTTCAGGAGGGAGAGCGTTTCAGACGTGTTGGGAGCGTAAACGGACTCGAGGGCGCTGTCAAAGTTCTTCATATCTTTCGCCTCAGCGTAGGCCCGGTTGGTGTTAGCCATGTTGAAGTGTACAAAGCAGTTTCTCTTCAGTCGTTTCACTACTTTACATTCTAGTGTGGCCTGATGTCTCCTCCTGCTCTCTCTTGCTTGGAGTGTCAAATCTTTAGCTATTCCTTATCCTCCAGTGATAATAGTACTTGTAGAAATATAGTTTATTTGCCGACTTGGAGCAGAAGTACTTTAGCCGCGCTAACTAGCCAGTAGTCACTGCTGTGAGGACGCTGCATTTGCTTTCTCGCTTGTCGTTCTCAATTTTGCGGCACATGCCTACGTTGTGTAATCAACATGCATTATCACGATTGGGGGGTATGAATAATCTATTCAATTGATTATGGATTGATTGGCATGATCCCACATGACATATTGTACTTTGTTAGTTATGCTCCTGTGTTCTGTCTCATTTCCTGTCCTGATGCTCTCATTTTGGTTCTACTTCCTGTTGGCGTCCTTGTTTTGCTGCACCTTCATTTTTTGTTTAGTTTTCTGAGAGCGCACCTGTTTTCTATTTGTAATCAAGTCTATTTAGGTTCACCCGTTGCTCTTTGCCAGCGAGAGATTATGGCCTTTTTGTCGGTGTGCATGTATTACTCTGCTGCCCCGCACAAGCCTTTTGTTTCTGTCTTTTTTGCACTCTAATTAAAGTCTTTGACCGGCACGTTGCCTTCATACTCTTCATCCTGGGATCACGCCATCAGCCGACATGCACCACCGTGAGAATGATGTCTTTTAAATGTTGCAGGATTGATTCACAAGGCGTGATATCGACTCCGCCCACCCACCCCCTGGTATTCTTGTGCGTAAAGCAGCTGCAACAGTATCACACTATGCTAACGTTAGCTTTCACAATAAAAGAATCAGAGGGACTTACTAGCACTGCCGCGGTTGCCACCTGATTCTCCTGGGGCCACAATAATACATGTCATTGCAACTTTTGTTTGCAAAGATTTACGCCCGTACTCGTCGGCTTTAAGCGGCTCGCCCAGGTGATCGGACCACACTAAGTTACGACCATACAACGTAAACATCTGACTAAGCCTGTTAGATTTATTTATTATATTTGAAACTGAGAGCGTTGTAAGGCGACCGCTAAAGTGGTGCAAGCTCAGTATGATGAAAGTGTCATGATCCATCACCCGGGTCATGGCATGATTTAGATTTGGTAGTTTTTCGGTTTTAGTCTGTTTTCTGGGTGCACCCTCTTTCCCTGTTTACTGTCGGATTCCATGGGCACTGATTCTCCTCACCTGTCTTTGCTTAGCAATTAGTGTTCCCACCCGGTGTTTTAGTTGATCCCTCCCCTTTATAGTTTTTTGTCACCCAGCATTAGTTGCTGGGTCAATGCTTGCTATATGCAACATTTACATTACTTCTAGATTTTGCCTAGCTCCAGTATTTCTTCCGCACTACAGTATTCCTCGCTGTTCACCCTTGGTGACATTTTGGTTTGTTTTAGCTCCACGCTTGTTAGCGTCCTTAGTTTTGTATTTTTGATCCTGCCTTAAAATAATTAAAACCATAAATCCTACCTGCACGCCGCTCCTGCTTGTTTCCTGTGTTGGAGGGGAACACGACAATCACAGCCATGCTACGGAGACGTAACAGAAAGGATGGAAGCTGTAACTCGGGAGGTACTTTTGTTCATCTTCGTCTCTTCCAGTCCACACAGCACTGTCGTCACGTGTTCCAAAAAAACACTTTCTGGCCTTCACAGTAAAATTGCTGTGCAATACATCCTGTCTGATTGTTCTAAATATTTACTGTTATTATTATTTTTAATTTGTAAAGAACAATACCTCAATGCAATTTGCAGTGATGGAATGTTATTTAAGTGAAAGTACACTTTCACTTAATTATTTCACAATTGCACTTTTTACTTATTTACAGTTCAAGTTTAAACTATGTTTACAAGTTGGCACATAAAATGTTAATGGTGAAGAAAAAATAAAGTACATTTGTATTTTGAAACAGAGTTCATTATTTAGTATTGATTCTTTAATCGAATCAAATCAAATCCTGATATATTGATTTAGAACCTTCTGAATTTAAATCATATTGTTTTATGAGTTTGGCCATGACACCCAGCCTTAATCGCAATATGTATCAAATCTATCGTAGTCCATATTTATGTACTTTCTACTATACATAGTTGATAACCCGCTATCCTACTGTGAACACAAAATAAAGGGAGTGACTGAGAGCTATTGGTAGTGTAGTAGTTCACATAGCTGACATAGGCTCAATTCCTGGTTAATCTCCAGTTCCCATCTTATTTGTAATTGATTGACCATTTTTTGCTTCAAGTCAGTTTAAGTGCAGCAACTCAGCAGCCTCACACAGGATAAAATGAATAGAAAATGTGTTAATACTATAGCTAGTGCAACTGCTGGTTTGATTGAACTTCATCGTCAACATGTGACTTCTACATTGGTAATAGTGTATACTACTGAGTCACTGATGAGACTGAAGAAAAGCCCCAAAAGAGCTGCACAGAGCAGTGAGAGTAAAGCAGGGATTCCCAGAAGGCTAATTAAACAGGATAGTTGACCTGACATTTAGGCTGGGGTTTAAGTTCTTGAAAGATCTGTCAGGCAATTAAAAAATAGCTTTTAAAAAGAGTGGACTGCATTTGGTTTGGCTTTGGTTAAATAAGAGAGTGACTCATGTTTTTTTGCATTTGTCACGAGAGCTTTTTGTTGTTATATCTTTAAGTGCTGTTTTGTGGTTTTTGGATTGGCCAAGAACTGCGGCTGTTGCTTCATGTACATACTGGTTATTATGAAGGTTGTTAAACTATGACTTATGCAATGTAGAGCTGTACCATTTAGACTCATCGTTAAAGCAACATTATTATACGGCTGGTTGTGGCTCTTACATAGATGTGTCTACCAAGTACAAAACCCAAAACCAGTGAAGTTGGCACGTTGTGTAATTCGTATAAAAACAGAATACAATGATTTGAAAATCCTTTTCAACTTATATTCAATTGAATAGACTGCAAAGAAGAGATATTTAATGTTTGAACTGACAAACTAATAATCATTAACTTAGAATTTAATGGCGGCAAAACATTGCAAAAAAGTTGGCACAGGGGCATTTTTACCACTGCGTTACATGGCCTTTCCTTTTAACAATACTCAGTTAACATTTGTAAACTAAGGAGACCAATTTTTGAAGCTTTTCAGGTGGAATTCTTTCCCATTCTTGCTTGATGTACAGCTTAAGTTGTTCAACAGTCTTGGGTCTCCGCTGTCGTATTTTAGGCTTCATAATGCGCCACACATTTTCAATGGGAGACAGGTCTGGACTACAGGCAGGCCAGTCTAGTACCCACACTCTTTTACTACGAAGCCACGCTGTTGTAACATGTGGCTTGGCATTGTCTTGCTGAAATAAGCAGGGGCGTCCATGATAACGTTGCTTGGATGGCAACACATGTTGCTCCAAAACCTGTATGTACCTTTCAGCATTAATGGTGCCTTCACAGATGTGTAAATTACCCATGTCTTGGGCACTAATACACCCCCATACCATCACAGATGCTGACTTTTGAACTTTGGGCCAATCCGGATGGTTCTTTTCGTCTTTGGAGGACACGACATCCACAGTTTCCATAAACAATTTGAAATGTGGACTCGTCAGACCACAGAACACTTTTCCACTTTGCATCAGTCCATCTTACATGAGCTCGCACCGCGCGAAGCCGGCAGCGTTTCTGGGTGTTGTTGATAAATTACTTTCGCTTTGCATAGTAGAGTTTTAACTTGCACTTATAGATGTAGCGACCAACTGTAGTTACTGACAGTGGGTTTTTTCTGAAGTGTTTGTGAGCCCATGTGGTGATATCCTTTACACACTGATGTCGCTTTTTGATGCAGTACCGCCTGAGGGATCGAAGGTCCGTAATATCAACGCTTACGTGCAGTGATTTCTCCAAATTCTCTGAACCTTTTGATGATATTACGGACCGTAGATGGTGAAATCCCTAAATTCCTTGCAATAGCTGGTTGAGAAATGTTGTTGTTAAACTGTTCGACAATTTGCTCACGCATTTGTTGACAAAGTGGTGACCCTCGCCCCATCCTTGTTTGTGAATGACTGAGCATTTTATGGAAGCTGCTTTTATACCCAATCATGGCACCAACATGTTCCCAATTAGCCTGTTTACCTGTGGGATGTTCCAAATAAGTGTTTGATGAGCATTCCTCAACTTTCTCAGTCTTTTTTGCCACTTGTGACAGCTTTTTTGAAACATGTTGCAGGCATCAAATTCCAAATGAGCTAATATTAGCAAACAATTACAAAGTTTCCAGTTCGAACATTAAGTATCTTGTCTTTGCAGTCTATTCAATTGAATATAGGTTGAAAAGGATTTGCAAATCATTGTATTCTGTTTTTATTTACCATTTAAACAACATGCCAACTTCACTGGTTTTGGGGTTTGTAAAAGCACTTTCAAATATCCCACATTACCATCACCATAAATAGCAAAAACACAATAGCTAAACATCAATTTACCTTGGAATCTTGGTTCTTTCCGATAGTAGGGTAAACCCAGGGCATGATTCTTGCCTAGGCCCAGGCCAGTAATACATCAACCAAAGGGGCTGTTTGCAACATTTACACAGATGCCTAGAGGGCGCTAACTTTCCAATGTATTTTACACAGTATATCCCGCACGTAATGACGTAACTACGTCCGTACGTAACACATGCATGCGCATTAGCTTGAGGTGTTGTTAGCTAATAATAGCGATCCAGATACCTAGCGTTAGGTGTTATGAAATGCATATTCTATCATAACAACAACATGACTGCAAATAGTGCGGTGCTTCTCTTGGACCGCTTTTGTAAGCACCCTCTCTCTGCATGTACGTGTTGACGAGACAGGGTGAGTGACCGTCGTATTATTCGGGTCGGTAAACATTTTTACTACACTAACTTAGTAACTGTGAAAAATAAAGACCCTTTTAACACAAATGTGTTCTGTTAAACCACTAGTGGTAACATAAGCTAGCCAATGGTGTTCTTGTGACAAACAGCCCCTTAATGGAACAGTAAATGTAAATGAACCCAATATTTTTGCCGGCATTAATAAACGGCAATGTCCATGTGTGTTTAAATTTCTTTGTATCTCGATGTACGTGACACCGCCCAGCTGCTCATCTTCTTACGTGGGAAAACTGCAGACTTTCAAATCACACAGGAGCTGGCAGCCATGCAGTCAATTAAAAGGGACAACCACAGGTAATGACTTGTTCACATAGGTAAATACGTGTTTGGACATGTTAGGACTGAAATGGGACAAGCTGGCAGGTGTGACAACAGATGGTTGTCCAAATCTGACGGGGAAAAATGTTGGACTTTTAAAGAGGATGCAGGATAAACTTTAAATTAACCCTGTGCGAAATTGACATTTTTGCATTGTATTATACATCAGGAAGTGTAGTGTAAGACAGTGTTAAAAATAAAACCATCAAAAGCAATCTGATTTTGGTATAAAGTTAAGTTAGGTTAAATGAAAGTATTATTATTATTTATTATTGTTATTATTATTATTATTATTTATCTTACGGTATTTCAAAAACAATATTGAGCAAAATTTAATTGAAATATTGTCGATGTGGCCCTCCAGCGGTGCTCGGGTTGCTCATGCGGCCCCCGGTAAAAATTAATTGCCCACCCCTGCTCTAGTCAGTCATCAACAATCTTTGTATCGGCGGATGGAGGCAGGACCGCCACGTTATACCAACAGGATGCATGGACAGAGAGACTCACTCTTCGTGACTCGCCAGTAGGAAGCACCGCAAGTTAACACAAATTAGAACAAATGAGAATGATGATTCACTGATGAACGAACCAATATGCTGAATATGTTGAAAAGTGATGGCAGGACAAAAAAAAAGATATCAAAACAAACCACCTGACTCAGTTTTTCTAGCTGGGGAAAAAAAGGCCACTTCAAGAAGTTAAATTTATATTAAAGTGCAATAATTTCTAATAGAGATTGAGAGTCAATTGTATTTATATGTTTACCTATTCAGGATAATTAGAAGTTATTGACCTTCCAATTACAATAGTAAAAAATACTAATGGGAAGAAAGTTTATCGCGTTTGAAAAGGTTACTTGCATTGTTGTTATTATTATATATTACGATTACATTCCTTCCGCCTTCCGCCCGAATGCAGCTGAGATAGGCTCCAGCACCCCCCTAGACCCCGAAAGGGACAAGCGGTAGAAAGTGGATGGATGGATGGACAATTACATTAGTACTCAATTTGGTCTCAAAATATTGCTGACTATAATATTGCTTATTGACAATATATTGTGGGACAATATAACGCCCAGCACCATTTATTATAGGTCCAAGTCTACCCTTGCCTGACACAATGTTCACTTTGAATAGCATTGCCTTCTTTCAAGAAGACTTGGAGCAATGTTCTGTGGCTTACAGTGAGGCTGCCGTGTTGAAGGCCTGTTGTATGTTCACACTTGTGTTGGCCAAAGAAACCCAAAGCCAGAGTCAGGGAAATGTCAATGTTAAGTTTGAAGACAGTTGCTTCTTGGATTTATTTCCACCACATATTTGATTGCTGTTTTGATTTTAAAACATTTATCATTTGCTCCAATTAAATTCCTCCCTCATCCTCTGTGTTGTAAAGCATGTAGTTTCCGTCATTTCATATTAGTCTTCATCATGACTCAAACGACATTTCTGCAAATAATGTTCCTTATCCTGTGGGATTTGCTACTGAGTCGGCCTGCATGCTCGCCGTGTGCGGTATTCTCCTGCGAGAGTAACCGTTTGCAGCTCACAGGCAACGCCGCTAATCCATACATGAGTAAAAGGTCAGATTGCTCATGAGTGCATGCGTGCATGTGTCTCGCCGCACCATTCGTTGTTAATTAGCTCTGGAGATGTTGCAGGCGAGCATGTGATTAAACGCAGTAGCTTCAATGTGAGCTTGTACAGAGACGTGAGGAAGCAGTCACGAAAGCCATCCTGGCATTCAGCGTGTGTGCGTGCGTGCGTGTGTGTGTGTGTGTGTGTGTGTGTGTGTGTGTGTGTGTGTGTGTGTGTGTGAGCTGTCACTCCTGGCCTGGCTGGAATGCTCCCCGCATGTTGTGGCCTTTCACTGAGCTTCAGCTTTATTAATCACCCTCCACAAGGTCTGATTTCTTGGACTGCCGCTCTGCAACTGCGGCCTTGACACAGGAGATCGCCGTCCAAAAGCTCGGAGCCTTTTCTTTCCTGCTGCATGTGGTTTCACGTTCATGCGAGTGCATGGGAAGGAAAGTACATTTGAAGTGTGCGGTTGATGGCGAGGGGGAGAAGAGCAGAGGAGGGCGTGCGGCAGCCCACACTGGCAGACCTGATAAGGCGGGTCGGCCTAAATGAATAGGGGTCAGGGTAGAGTGGTGTCGTCCATCCAGCCTGGCTAGGAGAGGTGGTGCGGGGCGCAGGGGTCACTGAGTCACACAGACAGGGTGTGTAGACTTACATTGTTCTGCGGCAGCTCGGCCTGATGAAAAACGGTACGTCAGAGTGAACGCATGTTCTCACAATTGTCTTTAAGAAAGTGTGCACTCATGGATTTTATGCAACAATGTTGTTGTTACATATGACCTGGACGACTGGAGAAAAGCATTGTTGTTCAATCATCCAGGATTTTAGTATCTAAGTTGGCATGTGTTCTTCCACGGCTCTGTGGCTTGAGTTTCCCTTCCTGCAGAGTTGGACCGTGCCGTCACTCGCAGAATTTCAGCTAGTGGTCAGTCATTCTATGGACGCATGGATGACCATTAGCACCAGGCTAAATGTTTATAGTAGCACAATGCCATCTAGACGATGGTTTAAGATAGGGGTGTAAAAAAAAAGAAGATTTGTTACGATTCTTAATCAATACAAAAAAATTAAAAACCGGTTAAAATATTTTTATTTTTTTTAAAGTCCGTCCTGTCCAGACATTCAGGCAAATCATATTGTGGATGTAAATGTATGGAGTGAAAAAAATGTGTAAAACAATGTTTAGTTTGTGAAACATTTTTTAGTTTGTGAAACATTTTTTTTATTTTGTGAAACATTTTTTAGTTTGTGAACAATGTTTTTGAGTTTGTGGAGTTTTGGCAGTAATTTCGCTCCATATAGATTATCTGCTCTACAGATTTACTTTAGAAAAGAGAAGTGTGGGATACTTCTCTTGTTGCCCTATTTGTAATTCCATCCATCCATCCATCCATCCATCCATTTTTACCGCTTTTCCCTTTTGGGATCACAAGGGGTGCTGGAGCCTATTTCAGCTGCATTCGGGCGGAAGGTGGGGTGTACCCTGGACAAGTCGCCACCTCATCGCAGGGCCAACACAGACAGACAGACAACATTCACACTCACATTCACACACTAGGGCCAATTTAGTGTTGCCAATCAACCTATCCCCAGGTGCATGTTTTTGGAGGTGGGAGGAAGCCGGAGTACCCGGAGGGGACCCACACAGTCACGGGGAGAACATGCAAACTCCACACAGAAAGATCCCGAGGCCATGATTGAACCCAGGACTTTTGTATTGTGAGGCACATGCACAAACCCCTTTCCACCGTGCTGCCCCCTATTTGTAATTGACTTTGTTAAATCTTTGGGTAGAATTTTATTAAACAAAAAACAGTTTTCTTTTAAGTAATATAGAAAATGATGAGAGCTGTTATCTTTTTTTTATGGAGGAATGTAGTTCATCATACAACTGGCACCCAATGTCATTAAAAAGTATGGATTTTGAATCGAGAATCGTTTTGAATCAAGAATCGGTTCTGAATCGAATCGTTACCCCCCATAATCGAATCGAATTGTGCGGTGCCCAAACATTCACAGTCCTAGTTTAGGATTATGACATGCTTCCTAGGTGCTGATTAAAAAAAAAAAAGTAGTTTATGTTGGATTTAATAACTGATTTGGTAGGGCTAGGCGATTAATCGAAAAATAATCAAAACCGACATTTATACCTTTAAACCGACAAAAAACTGCCTTGCCATTTATTCTGATTTTTTTTTTACACTAAAAGATGGTCCTCTTCAAGGGGAACTGCACTTTTTGTGGAGTTTTGCCTATCGTTCACAATCATTATTTGTATTTGTATTTATATTTGCAATGTTTTTTTTAATGCATTCTAGATAGTAAATACATGCAATCAAAAGTCTGCTTACAGTGGCTGTTAGCTTTTTTTCCAACTCCATCACTGATTATTACTCACTGCAGACTTCAGGAGAGCCAACAAATGCAATAAAACATCACTTACTGTACAATGTCTGCTGTCTTTGGGATGCCGACGGCAAGGATGTTCATTAAGTCCTGTTTCGATTAAGAATAATACATACTGTAAAATTACAGATAATGCACATACAGGCGTGATGAATTGGGATAATTTTTTACCTACACCCTTAGAGGTGGGCGTGACATGGCAGAAAACTTACCTCAGATGGTTTGCCACAAAACAAGTAACATTAATAACTCGGTTCCACAAACTCCTATCTTGATCCTAATTGGTAGAAATGATGATGATGACAACCTGAAGGGCCCAATAGGTCAGTCGTACCTGTTCATACCTATTTGTAGGCGGTGAAAACTGCCCCATGCCATAACCGATCTAACTGTCATTTCTACACTTCAGGTGATCAGAGACGGAAACCAAACTGATGGGTGATTATAAATTGCCTATAGCAGAATGTGGGCAGGGCATGTCTCCACAAAACAGAAAACGTTAATAATATAGCTTTACAAGTTCTGATTTTGATCCTAATTGGTAGAAACGATGATGATGACACCCAGAAGTACTGTATGGTTTTGTACTTTGTACATATTACTATCCATTCGTAGTGGGCGGAGCCTGGCGGTAAATTCTGCTAGACGCCATCTCCAATAAAACTGCTATTTCGTAATTTTAGATGATAATACACATACATCAAAATGATGGGCAATGACAAATTGTGAATACATATGACCTATGACATGGGATGTGGGCGTGGCATGGCGGCAAACTTTGATCTGAAAGTTTTTCACAAAACACGAAACTTTAATATTTCAGCTCCACAAATTCAGAACCTTGATCCTATTTAGTAGAAATAATAATGATGACACCGTGAAGTGTTCGCTGGGTCAGTACCTGTTGGCCACAACTGCACCTTGCCATCAGCCATTAAACTGTCTTTACTTCTCTTTAGCTGATTGGATCTTCCTCCAAACTGACATGGGGCTTTAAGGTTGGGGTCCAATCACGCCTAGACGTTAATTTTGACACTGCCATCGCCCCCTTGCGGTGGAAAATTATAACAGTCAATCCTGAAAGGGAGAAGCGGTAGAAAATGGATAGATGGATAATTTCCTTCCACATACTCCGCTCTCTGCAATTTGTGATGGTGGGTCTGGGTGTTGAGTAGGATGCAACTGCATCACTGTAGTGGCGCCAATATCACCCCCTTATGGTGGAAAATTATACCGGGTCATAACTACCTTACAGATGCTCTGATCTTCCTGAATATTTTGATGGTGGGTCGGAGTATTGGGTGGGATGTAACCAACCACGTCAATGCAGTGGCGCCAACATCATCCCCTTGTGGTGGAAAATTTTAACTGTCATAACTTCTTTACGTGTGCTCCTATTTTCCTGAATTTTTTAATGGTGGTTCGGAGTGTTGGGAGGGACGTAACGGCATAAGTACTGCGGCGCCTTTATCGCCCCCTTTTAAGGAAAAACTATAACAGTAATACATTCCTTGTACATGCTACGATCTTTCTGACATTTTTGATGATGGATCGAGGTGTTGGGTGGGAGCAACCACATGATTTGCCCCCTTGTGGTGAACAATTATAACTGTCTTGACTTCCTTTCACATGCTCCAATCTTCCTGAAATTTTTGATGGGGGGTTGGAGTGTTGGGTGGGACGCAGCTGCATGACTATTGCTGCGCCTTTATCGCCTCCTTTTGGTGGGAAACAGTTATAGCTTCCTTACACATGCTCCGCTCATCCTAAAATATTTTGGTGGTGGGTCAGGGTATAGGAAAGGACGTGACCACAAGTGTCATGCGTTCCCTCCGACTCGCTTGAAACGCGATGCAAGGGGGGCGAGGGCCCATTCAACGCTGCTCGCAGCTTTAATTGTTTTTTTTAATCGTTTTATGAACTCAGCAAGTAAGTTACTGGACACAAGGCTTTAAGGGCAAAAACTAAATGATTCAAATCACAGTCAATATTAAAAAATAATTTTAAATATCTTATTGATTTTGTTACACCACCATCCTGTGTTTTTCTTTGCTAATAATTGTGATCATGAAAATGTTAATAATCAGTATCAGCATTGGTATGACCAATACTGGATTAGATCGCTACACACATTTGTGGTATCGCCCAAAACTAATGTATGGTATCCAAACAGAAGAATACATACTTATTACATTTTAACAGAAGTGTAGATAAAACCATGTTACATTAGAAAGTAACTCAATATTAACAGTACATTTGCAAGTACAATAATAATATTTTTCACAAAATAATACAACCAAGAATGACCCAATATATTACAACATGTGTCAGCAGCTAAATTAGAAGTTTTTGTAACATAGTTTGAATGGGTTTTATTATAAATGTATGTACCAAACAATATATTGTGATATATATCGTTATCGCGATATACATTTTAGGCCATATCGCCCATCTGTAATTATCCTTTGCACCAGATTATATATTCATGTGACACAAAGGTGATGGTTTAGGATTATGACACGTTTCCTAGCTGCTTACTTTTTAATAAAAAAAATAGTAATTGTTGGATTTAGTAACTGATTTGGTAATTTACTAAGTCTTTTGCAGAGAATTATCAATGATGCTTTCAGTTCCATTGTATGCTGTGGTAGAAGTGGAAATACATGGATTCAAAGTACTAGTAGAGTGGAAAAACAAGTTGACTTTATATACTCAATTGTGTTTCATTGTATACATTAAACCATATCCAATTATATTTACAGTCCGATAAGTATGTGAAAATACTGTGCTTTTTTTATGCATTCTAAATCGTAAATAAGTAGCTAACAATTCAGTCAACAGATTATGGGTCCTCTATTGCGCCCATTATACCCTCTTAAAACATCCACATACCGCCAACAATACTCCATTTACATGCCGTGACCTAAAAATTTACCAAATATGAGCGGCTTGTCGACTTTCACATCCCCCGAGATAGAGAAAAAAACGCTAGTTGCGGCAACTTTTTTTAAACTCTCCATGAGGATTGTGATTGAATCTTCATGTAAACAAAACTATATGAGCGTCCTGTTGGTTGGCATCCCAGAGAGAGTGGAAATATAACAGTAAGTGTCGTTTTTTTTATTGTTTGTTATGGCTAGTTTGTATGTTTAGCTCCTTGCAATGATGCTGATGCTATAGTGTTTCAATAAAGCTGCATCCGTTTAGCACTCGGCTTCCCAAACTTATTACTCATCGTCTTTGTGTTCGGGCTCAAAAATATAAGGTTCTGGATCATAATTGTTCCTAAAGTAATCATTGTTGGCTCTCACAAAGTCTGCTTGTTTAGTATTGTTGTTGATGAGGAAGAGGTCTGTGGATGCTTCTACGTCACAGATTACATGACAGGATTGGCTCATTATCTCTCAAAATAGCTTGGGAATCTCCAAGAGATTGATACAATTTTGATCATATCTATTTATTTGCAAACTTTGAAAGGGTTTTTGTGCCATTATCAAATATATATATAATATTAGCTTCAATATAGAGGCAACTGTTTTTTTTCACTCTACTGGTACTTCAAATCTGTATTTGTTTCAGCTCCCTCCAGAGATGTAATTTCTGGGATGACAATGCAAATGTATGATCCCCGGTCTTAAGTCTCCTCTATTTTAGCATCACTCCAGTCTATTTGTCTTCTTACACAGAACAATTGTCCAAAAGCTCTTGTTCTGACAGTGTAACTTAGCACTGGTTTGTCTTGGCTGCTCTTCTTCAGCTATGGGCGACAGATGTGTGTGTGTGTGTTTCCCAATTAAATCATTAATCCAAATCAACCCTAAACGATCGCACACAGTTTCACAATGAACATGCGGCCCCCTCGCTCTTTCTACATCCATTGCTCTTGTTCCTTGCTTTCTTCTTGAAGTCCATTTTTTCTCACCCACACAGCCTCTTTTTTAACCGCCTCCATCACCTCTTCACTTGGTCTGCGTAATCCGCCTCCCTCTTCCTGATCCCCACTGTGATTCTTCCCCCTGAATTCCTGCAGCATGCATCAAACTACTCAATGGTAAATGTGGAAAAAGTTAATTTGCAGAATAGAAACCAAAGTTTTTCAGTAGTGATACTCTGCTATGACGACTGTTTCACTTACCCAGCATTCCAATGATTTGGCAATAAAGGGCAAAGTCATCTAACACAATGGCGGATGACAAACTTCTTAGTTAATGTAGTCCTTTGTTAAGGTTTAAGTAAGGCTTGAAAGGTGAAATATTGGAAAATTATAAAATATAGCAACAATTACTTTCATCCCATTGATTTTTTTAACGTTAATGTTCCAGGCAATATAATTTTCAGTGAATGTATAGCATAGGCAAATATAAGCCTTGCCTTCAGCCTATTCCTTTTTCATTTTTGTGTGTGTATGTGTATGATTGTTGATATGTATAATCTGTGCAGTTAAATTGATCACACAAAATGGTTCATTATATGCCCGAAATAAACTAATTTCATTTCATTTCAAAGTTAGTCAAAGTAGTTTTATGGTACTTTTAGGAATTTCTGGGTTGGAATAGCACACAATCTCATCTCGTAGCCCACCCACTCATACACATCGATGTGCGCTCTCACACATGTGCAGGCCCCAAACATCCTGTTGGCGCGAACACTAACTCATCATGTGTACAAACAAATGTCTCCAGGCAAGGTCTGCTCAACGACGCCCACCTGCATAGGTCTGACGGTTCACAACACTTGCGTCTTTCTGACCCACTATAACTGGATGTACCCTTTAGTTTTCTCACAACGCACACACACACACACACACACACACATTTTTATTTGGAAGCGTAAATGAGAAAAAAAAAGCCCTCAACCAATATCCATGAACAAAGCCACAGAAAACCATATGCAGATATGTTTTTTTATTGTCTCTTCTAAGGTGCTATGCAATGTTTGTTTTAATAGAAATTGTGAGAGTGTGTGACAGTGCGCGCCTAAAATTGTAGAGACCACCCCACAGCTCAGATCATAACTTGAACATTGGAGGTAAAACAATGACCATCAAGGTATAAACAAAATCAATATGTTTGCCAAGAAGGCAGAGATGATGTCCATCTGTTGAGAGACAGATATGTGAGTTACGTGTACGTGTACGTGTACGGTGAACATGAAGCAGGTCAGTTGTGCTGCAGAGTGCGTATTCCTTTTGTGCAGCAAACCCACTTACCAGTACCAGTAGCCTGCTGTCATAACACACCCTGCCAATCTTCAATGGAGGTCAGCGTTCATTCTAAACAGGCCGAAAGGAGACGCAAAGTAAAAAGAGGCCAAATACTGTTGCGAGTGTGGCGAGAGAACGACAAGAGCTAAATACAAAGTAGGACTAACATTGCTTTGTCACGTTACTCAAAAAGAGAGTTAGTGACAGATTATTTAATTGACTTACTGATTTTGTTATAGTGCATCATATATATATATATATCCATCCATCCATCCATCCATCTATTTTCTACCGCTTATTCCCTTCGGCGTCGCGGGGGGTGCTGGAGCCTATCTCAGCTACAATCGGGCGGAAGGCGGGGTACACCCTGGACAAGTCGCCACCTCATCGCAGGGGCAACACAGATAGACAGACAACATTCACACTCACATTCACACACTAGGGCCAATTTTATATATATATATAAATATATATATACACACACACATATATACATATATATGTGTGTATATATATATATATATATATATATATATATATATATATATATATATATATATATATATATATATATATATATATATATATATATTAGGGCTGTGAATCTTTGGGTGTCCCACGCTTCGATTCAAAATCGATTCTTGGGGTCACGATTAGATTCAAAATTGATTTTTTTTAATCTATTTATTTATTTATTTATTTAAATGAAAACAATACACAACAATACCATAATAATGCAATACAATTTCAAAACCAAACCCGACCCAGCAACATTCAGAATAGCAATAAACAGAGCAATTGAGAGCAATTGAGGACACACAAACATGACACGGAACAATCTAAAAGTAGTTAGACAAAAATGAATATTATCAACAACAGTATCAATATTAGTAACAATTTCAACATAGCAGTGATTAAAAATCCCTCATTGATATTATCAATACAAACATTAATAAAAAACATTAAAAAAAAAAGAACAATAGTGTCACAGTGGCTTACACTTGCATCGCATCTCATAAACTTGACAACACATTGTGTCCAATATTTTCCACAATGATATAATAAGTCATATTTTTGTTCATTTAATAGTTAAAACAAATTTAAATAATGGATCCCATATTCCAATATATGACTCATTATTATCTAAACTAAATGCAGTTTGTTCTACTGATATCATCTCCATAGCTTGTGTACACCAGTCAGTATGAGTTGGACTATTAACATCTATCCATTTTTTTAATTTTACCCTTTTTGTTATCATGCATATTGAAAGAAATGCATTTTTACTCTTTGATGACACGTTACTAAATTGATGGAGATCCCCAAGAATACAAGTTTGCAGTGTCATTGAGATATTTATATTAAGGACTGTGATTGCTTATTTTGTTGTTTTCAACCATAACTCTTTTATTCTCTGACATTCCCACAATAAATGAACAAGAGTTGCCTCGGCTGCCCGACACTTCATACATAACTTGCTATCTACTACACCAATTTTAAACAGCTTAGAAGATGTAAAATACAATCTATTCAATATCTTAAATTGAGTCAGCTTATCTTTAATGATTCTAAAGGGCTTATTGGCATTTTTCCAAATATCATTACATGATATGTCTCTTTCATCTAAAATGTTTAAGTCCACCACCCATTTCCGAACACATGCATCATTTGCATTTCTAGTGTGGTGTTCATTTATTATTCCATAAAATAGTTTAATTAATTTCTTAAATGTATATTGATTAAAAAGTGCATCTTCCAGTTCATGGCTATTTAAAGACATACTTTCAGAGGATATGCATTTATTTACAGCGTGTTTTAAAGAGATACAATTTAAAAAATTATTTCTGGGTACATTATATTGATCAACTAAATCATTGAACAGTTTAAAATAGTTTTTATTCATAATACGATGAGGTTTAATAATACCTCTGTCTTTCCATGTTGTCCATTTAACCACATTTTTATTAATTATGATATTAGGATTGTACCAAAGCGGTTGATTTACAGATGTCATTGACTTGATTCTTAGTATTTTCTGACACAGTTTTAGAATGTTAAAGGTGGCTTCTATTGGGCTCTGCCTCAATTCATTAGGTATTTTTTTTAATATAATATAAACTCCCCACATCAATGTCCAAATTCATTAATATTTGTTTTTCTATGTTGATCCAGTCCTTATCTGCAGAAGAATGAAATAAGTGGCTTGCTTGTTCACAACCGAAGGAGATACTATAATAATGTAAGAAGTTTGGTAATTGTAGTCCTCCTTTATCTTGTGTACAAGACAACCTTAAGTATGAACAACTGGCCTTCTTTCCACACCATATAAAATGTGATATCATTGTATGTATTTTCTTAAACCAACTTTTATTCATTAGGACAGGCATCATTTTCAGTATATAATTAACTGTTGGCAGTATACTAATTTTTACTATGTTCACCCGACCCCAAAGTGATATTTGGAGACGTAACCAGCGTTCCATTTTGTATTCTATCTTATTTTTTAAATGTTTAAGATTTAGATCTCTGCTTGTATAAAGGTTTGGTGTAATGTGTAGAGCTACATATATGATTTCTGCCTCTTTCCATTTAATTTTTGAGTTCTGAACTTGTGATTTCTTGCAGTGTTTATTAAGTGGTAATATTTCACATTTGTCCCAATTGACTTTATACCCTGATAAACAGCCATATTCACTGATTACATTATTGATATAGTGAAGAGAGGAGTTAACATGTTAACAGGTAGAGAATTATGTCGTCACAATACATCGATAGCTTATTATACTGAGAGCCAATTTTTGTACCATGAATATTATTTTCACTTCTTATTTTTGCAGCTAAGGGTTCAATAACCAAATTAAATAATAATCCAGATGCAGGACATCCCTGTTTTACTCCTCTTTTTAACGAAAAAGGTTCTGAAATATGATTATTGCTTTTGACTGATGCCATGGGCCTTGTATAAAGCATCTTAATCCAATGTATAAAATTGTCTTCAAATCCAAATTTACGTAATGTGCAAAACATAAATGACCAGTTTATGCGGTCGAATGCCTTCTCCGCATCAACAGTATATACTGCTGTGGGATAAGGGAGACTTCTAGCATACTAAATAACATTAAACAATTTCCTTGTATTGTCTGAAGATTGTCGACCTTCCATGAAGCCAGTTTGGTCAGTATGAATTAAATTTCCTATTACATTTGATAATCGTGTGGCTAAGATTTTTGCCAAGATTCAAAAGGATTCTCTATTCATTCAATACATAGGATTTCAGCAGGATCTACCCCAGTCTGCTGACATGCAAGCAGAGTAGTAGATTTTTGTAAAAAGCTTTTATAATTGTAAAGGACAATGTTTTATCAACTGATTGCAATAATGTAAATGTGTTTTAACTATTAAATGAACCAAAAATATGACTTATTTTATCTTTGTGAAAATATTGGACACAGTGTGTTGGCAAGCTTATGAGATGCGATGCAAGTGTAAGCCACTGTGACACTATTGTTCTTTTTTTTTATTTTTTATAAATGTCTAATGATAATGTCAATGAAGGATTTTTAATCACTGCTATGTTGAAATTGTAACCAATATTGATACTGTTGTTAAAAACATTCATTTTTGTTTCACTACTTTTGGTTTGTTCTGTGTCGTGTTTGTGTCTCCTCTCAATTGCTCTGTTTATTGCAGTTCCGAGTGTTGCTGGGTCGGGTTTGGTTTTGGAATTGGATTGCATTGTTATGGTATTGCTGTGTATTGTTTTGTTGGATTGATTACTTAAAAAAAAATAAAAAAAATAATAATAATTTTTAAAAAATAATTTAAAAAATATATATATAGATATCGATTTTAAAAAAATGAGAATCGATTCTGAATCGCACAACGTGAGAATCGCGATTAGAATTCGAAACGATTTTTTCCCACACCCCTAATGTATACATATATATACTGTATATTTACACACACATATATACACATATATATATATATATATATATATATATATATATATATATATATATATATATATATATATATATATATATATATATATATATATATATATATATATATATATATATATATATATATATATATATATATATATATATATATATATATATATATGTAAGTGTATATATATGTGTGTGTGTGTGTGTATGTATATATATATATATATATATATATATATATATATATATATATATATATATATATATATATATATATATATATATGCATATTTATATATATATTAGGGCTGCAGCTAACAACTAATTTGATAATCGATTAATCTGTCGATTATTACTTCGATTAATAATCGGATAAAAGAGAAAAACTACATTTCTATCCTTTCCAGTATTTTATTGGGGAAAAAACAGCATACTGGCACCATACTGGCACCATACTTATTTTGATTATTGTTTCTCGGCTGTTTGTAAATGTTGCAGTTTATAAATAAAGGTTTATTTAAAAAAATAAAAAATAAAATAAAATAAAAAAGTTGCCTCTGCGCATGCGCATAGCATAGATCCAACAAATTGATGACTAAATTAATCGCCAACTATTTTTATAATCGATGTTAATCGATTTAATCGATTAGTTGTTGCAGCCCTAATATATATATATACATAAACATACATACATATATAAATACATACATATATATATATATATATATATATATATATATATATATATATATATATATATATATATATATATATATATATATATATGTATATGTATATATATATATATATATATATATATATATATATATATATATATGTATATATATATATATATATATATATATATATATATATATATATATATATATATATATATATATATATATGTATATATATATATATATATATACATATATATATATATATATATATATATATATATATATATATATATATATATATATTTATATATTTATATATTTATATATATATATATATATATATATATATATATATATATATATATATATATATATATATATATATATATATGTACATACATCTATATATATATATATATATACAAACCCCGTTTCCATATGAGTTGGGAAATTGTTTTAGATGTAAATATAAACGGAATACAATGATTTGCAAATCCTTTTCAACCCATATTCAATTGAATGCACTACAAAGACAAGTAGTTGGGAAAGGGCACGTTCACCACTGTGTTACATGGCCTTTCCTTTTAACAACACTCAGTAAACGTTTGGGAACTGAGGAGACACATTTTTTAAGCTTCTCAGGTGGAATTCTTTCCCATTCTTGCTTGATGTACAGCTTAAGTTGTTCAACAGTCCGGGATCTCCGTTGTGGTATTTTAGGCTTCATAATGCGCCACACATTTTCAATGGGAGACAGGTCTGGACTACAGGCAGGCCAGTCTAGTACCCGCACTCTTTTACTATGAAGCCACGTTGATGTAACACGTGGCTTGGCATTGTCTTGTTGAAATAAGCAGGGGCGTCCATGGTAACGTTGCTTGGATGGCAACATATGTTGCTCCAAAACCTGTATGTACCTTTCAGCATTAATGGCGCCTTCACAGATGTGTAAGTTACCCATGTCTTGGGCACTAATACACCCCCATACCATTACAGATGCTGGCTTTTCAACTTTGCGCCTATAACAATCTGGATGGTTCTTTTCCTCTTCGGTCCGGAGGACACAACGTCCACAGTTTCCAAAAACATTTTGAAATGTGGACTCGTCAGACCACAGAACACTTTTCCACTTTGTATCTGTCCATCTTAGATGAGTTCAGGCCCAGCGAAGCCGACGGCGTTTCTGGGTGTTGTTGATAAGCGGTTTTCGCCTTGCATAGGAGAGTTTTAACTTGCACTTACAGATGTGGCGACCAACTGTAATTACTGACAGTGGGTTTCTGAAGTGTTCCTGAGCCCATGTGGTGATATCCTTTACACACTGATGTCGCTTGTTGATGCAGTACAGTCTGAGGGATCGAAGGTCACGGGCTTAGCTGCTTACGTGCAGTGATTTCTCCAGATTCTCTGAACCCTTTGATGATATTACGGACCGTAACTGGTGAAATCCGTAAATTCCTTGCAATAGCTGGTTGAGAAAGGTTTTTCTTAAATTGTTCAACAATTTGCTCACGCATTTGTTGACAAAGTGGTGACCCTCGCCCCATCCTTGTTTGTGAATGACTGAGCATTTCATGGAATCTTTTTTTTATACCCAATCATGGTACCCACCTGTTCCAAATTTGCCTGTTCACCTGTGGGATGTTCCAAATAAGTGTTGGATGAGAATTCCTCAACTTTATCAGTATTTATTGCCACCTTTCCCAACTTCTTTGTCACGTGTTGCTGGCATGAAATTCTAAAGTTAATGATTATTTGCACAAAAAAAAGGTTTTTCAGTTTGAACATCAAATATGTTGTCTTTGTAGCATATTCAACTGATTATGGGTTGAAAATGATTTGCAAATCATTGTATTCTGTTTATATTTACATCTAACACAATTTCCCAACTCATATGGAAACGGGGTTTGTAATACAAACAACTAAAGTAGTTTTATAAAGTAATGTAATAATAATTGGAGAGCGGATTTCTACGGTATCGCTATGAGCTGCTTCCCCAACAAACACACCAGCTTTTAGGTATTATTTTAACGTCCTTAGTTTGCTTTATGGTCTCAATCTGCTCTAATACGGTGCAGACTAGAAGTGCCACGCTCAACCTGGTTCACCAAGTCGACTACACGGTCATTTTTGTGATGATTTCTTTCTTTAATTCAATGAAGATTATCCACTTACTCTTCTCAGCACTCATGTCCTTTACACTTACTTTTTTCGTTCTCATGGTTGACAAAGCAACATTATTCGATCCCCAGCTATAAGCTAATGTTAGACTGGATGTTTTGGTTGGATCTTACGGGGTTCACTTTGACATTCGCTCGGCCAGCTAGTGATGGGGATGAGTTTTTGCTCGCAAACTAATATTTAACAATTAGCCGAGAGACAGCTTGTATCTTGAAAACAATTGTTGGAGTACATCATGAAGTTTGTAAAAAAACAAAACTATTTGTAAATATATATTTATTTATTTATATATATATATTCCATCCATCCATCCATTTTCTACCGCTTGTCCCTTTCAGGGTCGCGGGAGGTGCTGGAGCCTTTAAATATATATTGTACGGTATACCGGTGCTAATAAAGTACTGTGGTACTAATTAATTAAAAACGGTATTATACTGCCTCTAAAAAATACCGGTTCCCCTTTTTTTTTACATTGCTGGTTTTACGAGCAGAGGAGCGTGTTCGGCAACGCACACGCACTGAGTACTTACAAGCAGACAGTGTGTAGACAGAAAAGGGAGAATGGACGCATTTTGGCTTAAAAACTAACTACAAAGGGGAAGTTATAACACTGAAACGCCACTCAGCAAGAGGTGCTTTAAAACATTGCTAGCTAGCTAGCAGTTAGCGTCCATCCGCAGTCGGCAGTATTTTAGCTACTTCTAAATCACTAATCCTTACCTCCATGGCGACAAATAAAGTATGTTTCTTACAAGTATCATCCCTGCAGGACGAAGAATAGCTAAACGTGCTTCACTTCACATTATAGCAGGATACTATAGCTAACAACCAACTGGCGTTCCAAAATGTAAACAAATGCCATGGGTGGATCTACACCTGACATCCACTGTTACGATACCAAGTACAAAAGCGTATCTAGTCGGTACTACAATCATTACATCAATAGTTTTTTTCATCACAGAATGTTTTTTCCTTTTTTTTAATTATGTTTATAAACTCAGGAAATACAACCCTGGACATATGAGGACTTTAAATATGACCAATAACCCTACTTAGTATCGGATTAATACCCATATTTGTGGTATCACCCAAAACCTATGTAAAGTATCAAACAACAGAAGAATAAGTGTTTTTTACATATTAAAATAAAGGGAGATAGAACATGTTAAAACAGAAAATAACCAGATATTAACAGTAAATGAACAAGTAGATTAACAATCCATTTTTTACCGCTTGTCCTTCATAATTTAGAAAAAAATAATAGAATGGGAATTGACACAATATGTTACTGCATATGTCAGCAGCCAAATTAGGATCCTTTGTTTGTTTACTTACTGCTAAAAGACAAGTTGTCTAGTATGTTCACTTTTTTATTTAAGGCCAAAATTGTTCTTTGATTGCAATAAAAAATTTTTTTAATGTACCGTAACATGTTTTGTTAAAATAAAGCCAATAATGCCATATTTTGTGGTCCCCTTTATTTAGAAAAGTATCGAAAAATATTGAAATACATACCGGCACCAAATTATTGGTATCAGGACAACCCTAGTATGATTATATTTTTGATGTAGAAATTTGGGAACTGTTCTGCTCTTTGGAGTAGACTGATTAATAACACAAAAAAACATTATGACACGAGACAGAGGAGAAATGCATGTAAAGTATGTATGTATATACATATATTTATATATATGTATATTTGGACTGTAAATAATAACGAGTTATCTCATGTGATAAATCACAAAAAAAAAAATTGCATTTTGCATTTATATACGCAGATTAATCACACACAATCACATCAATTTATTTTGACTGTACATGCTCTTTTACCTTGACTTTACCTTTAAAGACGGCATACGTTGTTATACAGTCAGTGATCAATCAGGTCAATGCATATGTCAGTGCAAAGATGAGTGAGGAGACTGCGACTGGTGTACTCAGTTGCAAATTTCACTTCAAAATAAACCCTGACTGGACCTTAGATACAATTGTTACCAATTTGTGAACAAATAAAGGACGTGGATTCAAGTAAAACATAAAAAAATGACTTTCTGACAATAAGATTGCATTTTTGTTCAAATATTGTGCTCTTTTTTTAAAGTCAATTTAAATTATGCAGGCGAGTAATAACCTGTGATTAATCATGATTAATCCAAATTCAAAAGTGTGATTAATCTGAGTGTGTGTATACTGTGTGTGTGTATGTATATATATATATATATATATATATATATATATATATATATATATATATATATATATATATATATATATATATATATATATATATATATATATATATATATATATATATATATATATATATATATATATATGTGTATATATATATATATATATATATATATATATATATATATATATATATATATAGAGCAGTAGAAATGAATGTAAAACTATCAATTGATCATAAAACGGAATTCCCAAAGGAGATAACAAACACATAAATAAATAGAATAAAATACAAAACACGACCGATGTCGGGGTGAAAATGAAAAAATACAGTAAATTTTAAAGCAACCTTTAATTTGACCACAAATCAAGCACTTCACACTCATTTTAGGTAGTTCAGATTATTATATTAAAAAGCCAAAAATGTAATCAATTTTTTATCAAATGGTATTGTGCAATGCAATTGCCACTTTCAGTTAGTTTTAATTTGTGGAGCTGAAGATGATGATTCAAAATTTAAAGTGGCTGTTTGAGGTTTACCAATGAGTGTGTTGCTGTGCAGGATTAAAGGGTTTGGGGGGGGGGTTACCACCTAATAACAGGGAACAGTGTGCGTCCTGCTCCTTTTTGTGGTAGGACATCTGATCCCTAAACTCATCTTTTCATTGCCAAAGTGGCTGTAATTAGCTGTAAATATTTCCCTTGAAAATATACTCGCCAATTGTATTATTATGATCCTGCAGAAATGCTAAGGTCAAACATATTAGGGCAAACATATTAGGGCAATTTGTTCATATAACTTGTTCAATTTGTTCCTATCTAGGATCGTTTACCCCATACCTTTAAACATTCATGTCATGCAAGTGTTAAACATAGCTACTATATTTACAGATTGACAAATTATTTCATATGTATCATTATTATAATTATTACTATCATTAATATTATTATTATTATTATGTGTATTAGTATCATCATTATTATTATTATGTTTCAAAGATTCAATCACTCAATCAATCACGGTTTCCTTTTATAGCCCTTATTCGCGAATGAAAAACCTCAACCAAATGGGCACAATGAGAAACCTCGGAAGGGACATTGGACATTAGACCCCCCGCGGGTGACCGGTGCAATGGATGCTGAGTGGATACGGTTAATAATGTGAGAGTCCAGTCCATAGTGGGCCAGCAGGGGGTTGCATAAGGAGCGGTCCAGCCCAGGTCCCGACTTGGAACAGCATTCAAGGAATGTTGTCATACCAGCACAAATGAAACACATGAGATGGCCCGAAATGTATTACCCGAGGTCCCCTATTTCAGTACTACAAGAACAATAGTATGTACATAATAATAGACTATAAATAGACTAGGTTATAAATAGCATATGATAATAGGACTATATAAATATGTAAACAAACTAATTAAAGCCCAGTTTAGCAGTTAATTGTTATTATTATTATTAATATTATAAATATTAACATAACGGTCATAATGCAACCTGTGAATTATGTGACTTCAGCATATGATGATGTTAAGACAACAAAAAATAATAACAAAACAAGCTGCAAACAGTCTTCTGCATGGTCAGACTGAACTTGGCCGTCATATCATTGGACATTTTTCCATGTCAGGCCACAGAGTCGGTACAGCAGAGCCAGCTGCTGAGGCTCATAGGCCGGCCTCTAATTAAAACAGTGGAAAATGAGATAACTCGGCAGATCCATCATAGCCGCTGTTGGCTGTCAGAGCAGCTCGGGGGCTGCCACCCACCGTATGTTTACACCAGGGCCACTCGGCCTCTCTGCTCTCAGGGTGTTTTTAGAGTCCCGGCCTGATTTCTCTAATGGGCCGAGAGGTTTTTTTAGCCTTCTTTCACCCTCGCGTTGCTACAAGCCTCTCCACACTCCCAGCGCTCCTCGCCTTCATGTGTTCCCGATGGGGTTGACAGCGGCATGAGGTGGCACCCCCCCACACACACACACCTCACCCCGTTCCCTCCTCCGATATTTCCCACCCACTCTGCCTCGTTAGGCCTTCATTTATTAGGCACTAATGGAAGCTGGGAGTGCTGTGATGTCATGTAGTGGTGCATGGAGAGGACAACTTGTCTGTTTTTCAACCTTTCCTTCCATCGAGCTGCAGCTTTAGCCCACAGCCTTTTGCTTCCATTTGTTGCGTTGACTTATTGTTTGCATTGAGCGTCGGCCAGCTAGGTGGTTACTAGGATTAAGCAGAAAATACAAAAGGCTGACTATTGAGCGTCCATGTTGCAAGGTCGGCCACAACGTGCGATCTTTAGCATACCAGGGTCAGCAATCATGTATGGACGAAGAATGGGAACATGTGCCTAGCTAGTGTTATATGAACTATTTTGACAGCTGCCTTTTCTGAAAAAGAGGATCAAACCGTAATTAGTTTCAGGAAAAGCTGCGTTCATTCTTACTGGATAATGGTGGCGTGTTCAGCAAATCTCTTTCAAACTCCCATGCCAGCCCCACTAATGATCTTAAGGCCTCTTCCACAACTTTTGCCAGCATACAAGAAAGGAATCCAGCCCCTAGCTCTGGTTCTTCGCCATGGTCGGAGAACAGAAGCCTTTACACTGGAAGGAATGTGCGGATATACAGTTGAAGGACTCAGCTGGAGACATTTTGGAAGCATCATAGCAACCTGTTTTTGCATTATAGCATAATTCGTTTTATAAACCTGCCTTGGAAGAATGCGATTGCTCATCGCACAAAAAACGCTGTCATACCTTTGTTCAGAGAATTCCAAAATATTTCAGCGGGCAAATAAAAAATTGACCCAAGTGTGCTTCTTTTTTTTTTGCCACACTACTACAGATAAGTAAAAGAGAAAAGCGTGTGATGGTAGACATACAACTGAAAATAGAACGTAGATGAGCTGTCCGTCATAATGTAAAAAAGGATGTACCGTATTCATATATTTTTTTTTTTCAATAATTCATTTATTTCAGGCAACATGAAAAAAAAAGTACAAGGTAGACAACACATAATAATATACATTAATATAATGCAAAAGGTAATGTACAGTATGTGAGCATGGTCCAGTTTTGCCTGAAAGGGAGTGGGAAGAAGATGATTTAGTTAATCCCACCCCCAGTTCTCAATTCAGTGATTAATACATTGAGTTTCACTGTTACTTAGTTTAAGGATTATAATACAAATTTGTATCATGGTGGCATTACCACAGGTAACAGTAATTATTACACTGTAACAATAATTTGTATCAACAATGTAGGAAGAATGAACATACCAACAATGGTAAGGGACAAAATACCAACAATGGTAACAGACAACATAGCAATAATGGTAAGGAAACATTGAGCACATGTTTACACTTTGAGACAAAGTACAACAGCAGGTCAAATTAAAGATGATCAAATTAGTTAGGCATTGCTTGTGTTGTAAGTCCAGTTTGTTCCATAGTTTTACTCCGCATACAGACACACAAAAACGTTTACGAGTGGTATACTCAACTTACATGACCTTTTATGTGAAGAGGTGTTTCAAAATCCAAACCGAGCGTAGGTCCACTCCGCCAAAATCACAGCACTTGATCAATATTTACCATATCATATAAACAATATCACACATAGGCTGTAATAGGAAATAGCGGAAAGACGTATACTCAATCAGTATTTACCATATATCCATCCATCCATTTTCTACCGCTTATTCCCTTCGGGGTTGCGGGGGGCGTATAATATTGACTATATGGACATACAGTATGTTCAAATCCAGGAAAAATTGTTGGCAAGTAAAAATGCAGATGTATTAAAGTATGTGCACTGGGGTTGTGAACGATGAACCGATGCGACTGGATATCGGGTTTGAGAAGTGGCCGGTTCGACTACTTCGGTTCCAGCCCCCTCAATCGATAAGATTTAGCTGTAAATCCTTAAGTTAATCGAGTGTAGACACATAAACCGGTTATCTTGCCGAACTAGAAATCAGGTGACGGTTTTTGTTTTTGGAAAAGGACATGAGAGCAGCGTTGTCCGTGAAAAGAGTTAGTGTCACACAAATGTTACGTTAAATACGTAACTGGAAAAGACAATAGTCGTAGATACATGGACCGGGTGTCAAGCGAGACTCGCATTCAGCAAACAGTTTATCTTTAAAACAACACGAGAGTCACGGCTGCCTGCCAAATAACAACGGGCTCAATCTCTGTGTCTCGCTATCTTTTCTGACAACACCCGAACAAGCTTTCACCTTCACAACACACCTCACTTCCCATCCTTGTTCCGAAAGTCCCGCCCCCCCAGTCAAGCTGTTGGCTAGAACCTGTAGGCGTCTGGGACGAAACTGACTTGACTCGTGAAAAAGAAATATATTTGACGTGTTTGCCTTTTTACTTTATAAAACATCTTTAGCGATATGTGTTGAAAATACTGGAAACATGTCACTTTTGTCGAATCTGTTTTTTTTTGTATTTGAAGATGAATGTGCCTATGTGCTTTGTGCCAATGTCCTAACTATTTATCCTCTAACATGAGAAGGAGCGTATGCACAGGAAGGAATGCGTTTGTTTTTTGTGGTGTAAAAAAGAATGTGTCCATCATCAAATGTGAAAGGGGAACTGCGCTTTTTTTTTTTTTAATTTTGCCTGTCGTTCACAATCATTATGAGAGACAATAGAACAAGTCTTTTTTTTTTAGGATTTTAAAGATGATAAAAAAACGCTTGCAAGATGCGGTTAATGGGAGTCACCGTTGCAGCCTTCAAAACCCCCAATCAAAGTTTTATATACACACTGCAAGCATATATATATGTATATATATATATATATATATATATATATATATATATATATATATATATATATATATATATATATATATATATATATATATATATATATATATATATATATATATATATATATATATATAAATAATGTAGTAACAGACGTTCATAATAATATGTAATATGTACATTATTCACCGTGTTTTGGTAATTTTAAGCATTGCTGGCACTAATTCCTTGGCGCATTTATTTTCGTTTCCATAGTAGCACACTTCCAACTTCCGGCAACAAGCGCAGGTGTTTTTTTCATTATGGCAGACTTCGTAATAGACAACAAAGATGACTATTTTTGGACAAATGAGGATTCACAACCTTATATTTGTGAAGCTGAATATACAGAAGAAAATTCTGTATATAGAAGCGAATGAAACGTTGGAGCAGACGCAAGCCGAGAGATTGAGGTCAACATCACTTTGAAGGTGTTAATGTGGAACTTGGAGCCAAGCTATTTCGACATAAATGGAGTGCTTACCTAAAATCAATAGGAAACGTCCCCAGCAAGCTGAACCAAACTATCAACTGTCCATCCATAGAGTAAGTTACTATAGTATTGATCATGATACACGCAGCACATCATGTGTGTTATTGGAACAACAGTACATACACTGTCGAGCTAGCTGTGTACAAACAAAACATGAAATAATACTTTACAGATACTGTAATATGATTGTTCATGTTTTTCAGTCAGTCAGTACAGATTAATGTCCTATCGTATTGTGTTGTGCCCGACAAACTCAAACATGATTCGGGTTCTGATGTAGAAGTTAGCTTTTCTCTCAACGTTGCTAGCTCACCGCTAATATCATAGCACGCTAATGTGTAAGTACACTAGAAAAAAAGTTCCTCAGTGTTTGGTCTTACAAAGCAATGTCGCTACAGCTTGGTTATTAAACAGGTTACGGAACGTAAGTAAAGTATAGTTGGCGGTTTTTGAATGCATTTTTAAAGTGATTTAGATTTCTCCCATTAGCTGCATTGCTAGCCAACTAGAAAAAGACCATTTTCACGAGTTAGAATACAAAAGAAAAAACCTTTTGTCTTCTTGTCTCTTATAATGATTGTGAACGATAGGCAAAATTCCCCAAAAAGTGCAGTTCCCCTTTTCAATCAATCGTTCATACACCGTATTGAATCGTATCGAATCATTAACACAATAGTTTTTTTAATCGCATGTAACAAATGTATTAAGATGCGAATCAAATCGTCCATCGCAAAGAGATGTACATCCCTAGTGTGCACTTAAAAATCCAAGCACAATTTTTTTTTACATAGAATTTAGCGTAAAATGACTGCAGTGGTGTGTTGCTTGGCAGGCCAGACGCCACCCAGGCCACACCCCTTATGGATATGCAAATCATATTAAAAGAAGCCATGTGGCTGAGCACTGCAAGGTATGACCAATCAGGACTCAGTAGAAGGTGCTTGTTTCTGGTGTTTTCAGCCAATGACAGAGGAGTAAGACTGAAAGCCAGCTGTGTTGCTGTGTCTCTGAGAACTGAACATAGGCTGAAATAGAAAAGAAATGGTTCGGGTCTGTAAGGTTAAGAAGAAGATGTGTGCATGGCCAAAAAGGGGACTGGAAATAATGTAGTGTTGCACCAAGCTGCAAATATACGTACAACTTTAGACGAGTTGGCTGACTGTAATTACCCCCAATATAAATATAATTTGTGTAATTTGCAACATAATGTGTTCATGCTGCTCTCAACCAGATTAGACTTTCATGTGAAAATGATGTAAAACGGAAATAAGTTCCATTCGTTCTTTCCATTTTGACAGAAAAAAAAGTATGTACTGCATGAAATTGCATATCTTACAAACTATTATCTGTTCATGCAACAAATATTATATTATATATTGTATCATATTTTACTGAAATATTTGCTTGTCACCTTCAATCTTGATTTTTAAAGCAAGTTATCCTTCAACTTTTATGAAAAACAAATCTAATTGTCAATGTTATAGGCATTCGTGTAATAATATCACGAGGAGTTTATACATATATATATATATATATATATATATATATATATATATATATATATATATATATTCACACATACAAGCATCCCTCTGAAGGCAGCCATAACTGCAATGTGGCCCTCAATGAAAACAAGTTTGACACCCCAGAAATAGCGGAAAGACGTAACAAGGTTATGAAGTTTAACACCATAGACTTGGTTTTGCCGTCTTACCCTCTCTGTTGCATGAATGTGACCTATATTTGTTTTTTTCATGCAAATGTGAGGAGTACAATTCAGATTTTTTCAAATCGGACCCATGCCTTTTTTTTTTCCTGCATGTATCAGATATGAATCCGATGCATTTGTGGCTACACCAAACGAAACATTTTTTGAAAAGATTAATCTATTGATTATTTTTTCAATTAATAGGTAGATTCAAAGTAGGTATGGCACACACAGAAAAGGGTGGATGTCTGACGTGTTCAGGAGAAGTTGTCATAAGTGTACAGAAAGTTGCTGTTAAGAATAGGCCTGGGCCGATAACAAATTTTGCTTGACGATTATTGACCTACAAATTATTGCAGATAAATTCCATTATTGACGTTATTTTTTTCAGACCAAATTAACCACTGATGTAATGACATAACATAATAATATTGCACGTGTAACCTTTCAAATGCAATAAATACACTTGTCTTTCGCGGATATTTTAATATTGTGATTGAAATGTAAACTTTTAAATCTCCAAGTTAAATAAAACAAACACATAATAACAATAAAATATACTGTGTTAGCAAAATGTTGCACTTGAATAAAAATCTAAACAAAAAGCAATACGTTATGTTAAGGGGAGCATGGGGGGATCCTAAAATATATACAAGGAGGGCAATAAATAATAAATAATAAACTTAGTCTGGCAGGTTCCAAGTGAGGAAACTCTAACATGACATGACAACAAATCTCTGTCAGATGTTTGAAGCCCTTTTAGAAATGGCAGTTTTCAACAGTATTAAATAGCAGCATGTCTTTGAAACACTTTTTCTGTGAGTGCACACTATTTTGTGCTGTTTTGTTTGCACTCACATTGCACACCAAACGCGAAGTGTGGATTGTCGAGTGGTTGTGTTTCAAGGGAAGTGCAGGTTTGTTGTATTAGCACACATTCGGCAAACTGCGTCCTCTGTGTTAATAGGCTCATCTTGTTCCAAAGGTTAAAACTGAAATATTTTCATACTGGTTTTGTGTTGCACGGGCTAACTTGCACGGGCTAACTTGTTGCAATGTGTGATGCTAGGGGGCCATTGGCCCCGCCTCGCCGCACAAAGAGTCAAAGACACTTAATGATGACAAGAGGATTCACCTCCTTCTTTTCATTCCGCTATGGCACAAACACACGCAGCTGCTAAAACCAATGAAAAGTTTGAATGCCCTTTAAACATACAAATGGCGTGTTACCGAGGCTGGAAAACTTACCGACAACATTTTTATTTATTGTTGGTTAATTGTTGGTTAACCCATCGAATATCGGCCCAGGCCTAGTTCAGAGCATTTTTACCTCATTCCCCTGGAGTTGATGTGGCCATTGAGGTATTATATTTAAGAAGTATGTGAAATGTGTTATTTCATGGGAGGCATAGTCGTGTATTGTGTTTCATTTCCTCAGGGATTGTCGAGGCATGTAAAGACTTGTTCAAAATAAATGTCTGTTAAACCGAAGAATGATTTGAGCTTTGATGAAACCCGAGGGGAGTTTCATTTCATTTCATTTAATTCTTTTGTTGTTTCAAATAGAGGTGGGTAGAGTAGCCAGAAATTGTACTCAAGTAAGAGTACTGTTACTTTAGAGATTTATTACTCAAGTAAAAGTAAGAAGTAGTCACCCAAATATTTACTTGAGTAAAAGTCAAAAGTATGTTGTGAAAAAACTACTCAAATACTGAGTAACTGATGAGTAACCTGTTCGTTTAATGATGACAGCAACAAATAATGCACAAAAACATAAAAATAGCAATGAGCAAATTCAGAGCCAGGAATATCTCTTAAGCAACTAAAACAATAATATACATTAAATAATAATACAATAATATATATTAAATAATAATAAATTAAAATAAAACAAATTAAGGCAAATTGAGCCACAATAACTTAACAGCACCATAGGCTCAGTAGACATTCATTGATTGATTGATTGAAGCTTGTATTAGTAGATTGCACAGTACAGTACATATTCCGTACAATTGATCACTAAATGGTAACACCCCAATAAGTTTTTCAACGTTAATCAATTCATGGTAAACACACTGTGCACTTCTGATTGGTGTTTCTATGCATGCGTGCGTGTGTGTGTGTGTGTGTGTGTGTGTGTGTGTGTGTGTGTGTGTGTGTGTGTGTGTGTGTGTGTGTGTGTGTGTGTGTGTCTGTGAGTCTGCAGTGCGTTAATAAATGTCCCCACACGATGTACATTTGACAGTGATTCATAGCAGGGAAGCTAACATCAGCCTACGGTGACAGCCAAAATATCTACTAACGTTACTTACCGCGATGTGCTTCCTCAAATTTTATGTTGAGTTCATGTAAGCTAGGGGTGCCCACACTTTTTCAGCAGGCGAACTACTTTTTAAATGACCAGGCGAGGTGATCTACCTCATATATACATATACATACACACACATATCATATATATATATATATATATATATATATATATATATATATATATATATATATATATATATATATATGTATGTATGTATGTATGTATGTATGTATGTATGTATGTATGTATGTATGTATGTATGTATGTATGTATGTATGTATGTATGTATGTATGTATGTATGTATGTATGTATGTATGTATGTATGTATATATATATATATATATATATATATATATATATATATATATATATATATATACATATGTATATATATATATATATATATATATATATATATATATATATATATATATATATATACATATGTATGTATGTATGTATGTATATATATATATATATATATATATATATATATATATATATATATATATATATATATATATATACATTTATATACATACATTTATATACACAGTATATAATTTATATTTATTTATTTTGCCGTTTTTGTTCACATGTTAAAGGTGTTTTAATGAATATACATGCATGTTTAACATATAGATTCCTTTCTTTCATGAAGACAAGAATATAAGTTGGTGTATTACCTGATTCTGATGACTTGCATTGATTGGAATCAGACAGTAGTGATGATAACGCCCACGTTTTCAAATGGAGGAGAAAGAAAGTTCCTCCTTTCTGTCAAATACCACATGAAAGTGGTTGGTTTTTGGCATCTTATTTGTCCAGCTTCCATATTCGTTTTTATACACTTTACAAGAAATACATTGGCGGCAAACTCCATAGCTTGCTAGCTTGTTTGCGCTGGCTTTCGGGGACTCTTATTTTGTTAGCGCAGGTGCGATGGAGCGGCACTTTTATTGTGAAGACAGGAACTGTGCGGTCAGTCTTTAGGCTTTTGACGGGAGGTACGGTTTAAATAAAAAAGTGTCTTTTTTCCTTCACACTTTTGATTGATTGATTGAAACTTTTATTAGTAGATTGCACAGTATAGTACATATTCTGTACAATTCACCACTAAATGTTAACACCCAAATAAGTTTTTCAACTTGTTTAAGTCGGGGACCGCCTGGCTCTGTTTGATTGGTGAAACGGAGTCCAACGTCACCAGTGACTGCATGTGATTGGTGAAACGCAGGCATGCGTAGATCCTACTTTGAAGGTCTGTCTGACAAACCAAAACAAACAAAGTGTGCATTAACAGATCGATAAAAATCAGTAGCGAGTAGCGAGCTGAATGTACAAACCCTGTTTCCATATGAGTTGGGAAATTGTGTTAGATGTAAATATAAACGGAATACAATGATTTGCAAATCATTTTCAACCCATATTCAATTGAATATGCTACAAAGACAACATATTTGATGTACAAACTGATAAACATTTTTTTTTGTGCAAATAATCATTAACTTTAGAATTTGATGCCAGCAACATGTGACAAAGAAGTTGGGAAAGGTGGCAATAAAGTTGAGGAATGCTCATCAAACACTAATTTGGAACATCCCACAGGTGAACAGGCAAATTGGGAACAGGATGATACCCATGATTGGGTATAAAAGTAGATTCACAAACAAGGATGGGGCGAGGGTCACCACTTTGTCAACAAATGCGTGAGCAAATTGTTGAACAGTTTAAGAAAAAACTTTTCCAATCAGCTATTGCAAGGAATTTAGGGATTTCACCATCTACGGTCTGTAATATCATCAAAGGGTTCAGAGAATCTGGAGAAATCACTGCACGTAAGCAGCTAAGCCCGTGACCTTCGATCCCTTAGGCTGTACTGCATCAACAAGCGACATCAGTGTGTAAAGGATATCACCACATGGGCTCAGGAACACTTCAGAAACCCACTGTCAGTAACTACAGTTGGTCGCTACATCTGTAAGTGCAAGTTAAAACTCTCTTATGCAAGGCGAAAACCGTTTATCAACAACACCCAGAAACGCTGTCGGCTTCGCTGGGCCTGAGCTCATCTAAGATGGACTGATACAAAGTGGAAAAGTGTTCTGTGGTCTGACGAGTCCACATTCCAAATTGTTTTTGGAAACTGTGGACGTCGTGTCCTCCGGACCAAAGAGGAAAAGAACCATCCGGATTGTTATAGGCGCAAAGTTGAAAAGCCAGCATCTGTGATGGTATGGGGGTGTATTAGTGCCCAAGACATGGGTAACTTACACATCTGTGAAGGCGCCATTAATGCTGAAAGGTACATACAGGTTTTGGAGCAACATATGTTGCCATTCTAGCAACGTTACCATGGACGCTCCTGCTTATTTCAGCAAGACAATGCCAAGCCACGTGTTACATCAACGTGGCTTCATAGTACAAGAGTGCGGGTACTAGACTGGCCTGCCTGTAGTCCATACCTGTCTCCCATTGAAAATGTGTGGCGCATTATGAAGCCTAAAATACCACAACGGAGACCCCCGGACTGTTGAACAACTTAAGCTGTACATCAAGCAAGAATGGGAAAGAATTCCACCTGAGAAGCTTAAAAAATGTGTCTCCTCAGTTCCCAAACGTTTACTGAGTGTTGTTAAAAGGAAAGGCCATGTAACACAGTGGTGAACATGCCCTTTCCCAACTACTTTGGCATGTGTTGCAGCCATGAAATTCTAAGTTAATTATTATTTGCAAAAAAATAAATAAAGTTTATGAGTTTGAACATCAAATATCTTGTCTTTGTAGTGCATTCAATTGAAAATGGGTTAAAAATGTTTGCAAATCATTGTATTCCGTTTATATTTACATCTAACACAATTTCCCAACTCATATGGAAACGGGGTTTGTAGATAAATGGAGCGGAGTAAAAGTAACGTTTCTTCTCTATAAATATACTCAAGTAAAAGTAAAAGTATGTTGCATTAAAACTACTCTTAGAAGTACAATTCATCCCAAAAGTTACTCAAGTAGATGTAACGGAGTAAATGTAGCGCGTTACTACCCACCTCTGGTTTC
This sequence comes from Entelurus aequoreus, assembly GCF_033978785.1. NCBI lineage: Eukaryota > Metazoa > Chordata > Actinopteri > Syngnathiformes > Syngnathidae > Entelurus > Entelurus aequoreus. The sequence continues at coordinate 43,079,577 of NC_084732.1, read as the reverse complement.
AAGCTTGCCTAGCGTTATCATATTTTCTTGTCAAATGATGCTCTCTTGCTCGACATGTTCCCCAGCTCCTCCATTGATAACATTAATTGTAAGAAATGTAGTTTATTTGCCACAATGAAAATGATATAAGCTTTGTGGGGCTGCACCGCATACACAAAGACATACACAAACACAGTTAGCAGTAGCTGGTCGCATTAGTTGCGTCTGTCAAGGACCAAGCTGTAAAGTATGAGCTAGAAGCCATCATTTTTTGCGATCAGCATTAACAGGAATTGAATGGCATCTGGCGGTCACATACTTTTCCACGGAAATTTGGTATTATTGATCGGTCGCTGATCTATTGGAACACCATTAACAACTTGTTTTCCTTGCACGGCCATCTTGACAAATCTCCCCAGCCTTAGGGTGTGTTCCCATTATCCTGGAAGTTGCAATTTCCGAGTTCGTAGTAGGAAGTCTCAACTGGTATGCCTCCCGAGGCGGATTTCCTACTCGGAAAGTTAAAAAGTCCTCACCAAAGATGGCCGCTTTGAGTGTAAACATATATAGAAGCTTCTGTAAAATTATTAGCACTTCTGACTAGTTTTTGTCAGACTAAATCAGCCATGTACGACATATTGTTGGATATTTATATTTGGTAATATTACTGTAGTGTAAATTCTAATGTTTCATGTGTTTCATACGTTTTACTTGGCTTTGTGTTTCGTCTTCATCTGCCGTGTTTGAATGTTGCAGAAGTACTACTTTTTTTTTTCATACAGTAAGTTGTTTATATTCAGATAAGGCATGTGGCCATGTTGTAGGGTTGTCCCGACACCAATATTTTGGTACTGGTACCAGTATCAACATTTTTTTCCATACTTTTCAATACTTTTCAAAAAAAGGGAACCAGAAACAAATATAATTATTCATATAAAATCTTATGACACATTAAACATATGTTTCTTATTGCAGTCAGAGAACAATTTTGTCATTAAATAACATACTAGACAACTTCTATTTTAGTAGTAAGAAAGCAAACGGGTCACAAAGGCTCTTAAAAAATAAAGTACCAATATTTTGCAGAGGCAGTATAGTACTGCTTTTAATTAATTAGTACTGCGGTACTTTATTAGTACCGGTAGACCGTACAAATCTACCATGTTGATTTTCAATCTTGGAACTGGAATACTCAAAACTTAATTGGCTTTGACGTCTTTCCCAGCTCTGACTTCCAACTTCCTAGGTTAATGGAACTTACCATTAAGGACTGCAGTCACAACTAAAGATGTGACTTTCGCAAAAGTCTTTTAAACGGTTCTTTTAAGTGAACGATGACGACCCGATTCTTAGTTGCAAGCTGTTCATTTAGGAACCGTTTTTCATGCATATGCAGACACAACGTTGGCACCTGACTAGAAAATGAGTCGCAGTCAAAGGAAATGTAGCAACATTTGGATTCACTTTCCTGGTTCATGTCTGTATGTTGTAAGGTTGTACGGTATACCAGTACTAATAAAGTACTGCGGTACTAATTAATTAAAAACAGTACTATACTACTGCTTCTGAAAAATATTGGTACTTTTTTTTCGTATACGACAGTGCGCCGTCGTCACGTCGTGGCATTTGCTGGTAAAGTGAGCAAAGGCGCATGTTAGGCAACGCACACATAAACAGTGTGGAGATAGAAAAAGAAAAATGGACGCATTTTGGCTTAAAGACTAACGATAAAGTTGAAGCTATAAACAGTGAAGCGCCGCTTTGCAAAAGTTGCTTAGCTCTTGCTCTTGTTTGCTATTAATGTTTTAGCTACTTCAAAATCAATAATCCTCGCCTCCATGGCGACAAATAAACTACACTTTTTACAATTATCCTCCCCGCAACACGAGGAATAGCTAAACATGCTTCACCACACACTGTAAGATGATACAATAGCTAACCGCTAACAGAAAGTTAGCGCTTCTGAATACATACACAGACATCCACTGTAACAATACCAAATACAAGACACGTATAAAGCCGATACTAATATGATTACGTCGATATTTTTTATTATCACAAAATCTTGTCTTTTTAATTGTTTATAAACCCATTAAATACGTCCCTGGAAACAGGAGAACTTTGATTATAACCAATGTATGACCCTGTATGACCCTGTAAAAATTCTGATATCACCCAAAACTTATGCTAGGAATTTTATTTGTATATTTACAGACATGATTTTTGATTTTTTTTCTTTTGCTAATATTAGAGTCATTTCTGCAAAAAGAGAATCCATAGAAGCATAGAGTTTATGGATATGGACCCACAGTTAAAATGTACATCATCATATAATATACAATATACACAATATTTACACACCCAATACCCATTTAAGTATCCAAACAACAGAAGAATAAGTGACTATTACATTTTAACAAAAGTGTAGCTACAACATGTTAAAACAGAAAGTAAGCAGATATTAACAGTAAATAAGTAGATTAATAATCTATTTTCTCGCTTGACAAAATAATACAACCAGAAATGACACAATAGGTTACTGCATATGTCAGCAGCCAATTAGGAGCCTTTGTTTGCTTACTAAGACTAAAAGAGAAGTTGTCTAGTATGCTCACTATCTTATTTGGTGCCAACATTCTTATTTGATTGCAATAACAAATATATGTGAAATGTATGATGAGCTTTTCTGTTGAAATAAAGCCAACAATTAAATTATTACTTTATTTTGAAAAGTATCAAAATACATTTTGGAACAAGTAATTGTATCAAAATATTGGTATCGGGACAGCCCTAGTATGTGTAGATATACAGTACGGTGGTTCAAGCTTACACACATCAGGTATGGTAGTACACTTTTATATTGACATCTTTATTATGTCCTAATTTTATTTATTTTATAGTTGTATTTATACTTGTAATATACTTGTACTTCTTATATATACTTTGATATAATTTGCTACAAAGTTTTTTTGGTGAGAGAGAATTCAAAACAGTGTGGCGAAGTTACAAGTGAAAGCATGGAGATATGGCACCACTTTGTGGAATGTTGACGATGAAAACATTAGTATTATTATTATTAAAATTATAGTCAGTATTTCAGAATAATTCCTACCATTGAGTAATAATTGTGTAAATTTAAATTATTCTGTTCCACACCCTATCTGATAACTGCTACTAGTGATTGTTTACTTGCTAAAAAAACAAAACTCTAATTACGAGCCAATCTTCTGAAAGGCTTTTTAAAAAAAAAGTGGCTCCTCAAGATTCGGCTCCCTTTTTAAAAGCCATAAATCCCATCTATAGTCTGAACGATCAGGTTGCGTTCACCCGACCCATGCGTCATCAAAAGGTGACAATGGTAGACAAAGAAGCAGAAAAAATATATATACTAACGTATATATATACTAATGTATATATACTAATGTATATATACTAACTACCAAAGCAAAACGTATTGTCCTCTTCCTTAATCTCCTACGTGAAATGATGAATGTTGACTTAATGAATGCTCAATAAACTCCTTGAAATTGTCATCAATATGCCAGGACTCATACCAACACAAATTGGGGTCATGTTTATGTTTTTTGTGCATGTGGGTCAGTACACAGACTCATTCCGTTCACATTAGGAATAAATAAAAGTCGGTTGGTAATGTGAACAACTATAGAAAAAGATCGGATGTAACAAAAAAATCTAAATTGGGCCTGATACCCTGCAATGTGAAGGAGTTAAGGCTTTATTCACATTGCAGGTCAATTCCAAATGTTTTTGCTCACATGTAACCTGTATCACATTTTTTCATGTCAATGTTTTTGATTGATTGATTTAAACTTTTATTAGTAGATTGCACAGTACAGTACATATTCCGTACAATTGACCACTAAATGGTAACACCCGAATAAGTTTTTCAACTTGTTTAAGTCGAGGTCCACGTTAATCAATTCATGTGAGCAGTAATACTCCAACGTTTTTAAATCAGACCCAGGCCCTTTCGTATGTGGATATAAATCAGGTATGTATCCAATGAGACTGCAGTCTAAACGATCGAGTCACATTGATCCGACCAATATGTCATCAAAAAGTGATAAGCTTCATAATTCTTCGCCAAAATAGACGCTTGGAAAATAAATAGTTGACAAATGAGCAGAAAACAGGTGAAAATACTGTTTTAGGAACTCACATAAACATGTTCCACCACTCCAGTCGCCCATTGCTCACCCACACGCTCTTGTAGCTGATATCGAAATGATAGCCTTCTTCTTTCTAAATCTTCTATGTGCAATAATTCCCATCTGAAAATGTTGACTTTGATTGCACAGAATCCTTGAAATTGCCACAAATGTGTCAGGACTGAAACCTACGAGAGTGGAGGCCATTTTACTTCTGTAAACACTGCAGCACGTGTGACGTCATGTCTGCATGCGGGTCAGCTTGCATTAACATTAGACAAAACATTTTTTTTGTAATGTAAAGGACTATACTTAAAAAGATCAGATTTGACCAAAAAAATCCAAATTGGACATCCTACCCTGCAGTGTGAACATAGCCTAAGTGTTGCATCTCAGTGCAATTATGTGGGTCTGGCATCTTGCCGTAATGCCAACTCAGCAGAATGCCCATAAAATAGATCATGACAAGGATGTGAGAGGTTGCTAAGAAAATGTATAAGAAGCGTAGTATTCCACTATGGTGTGCATGTGCGTGTGTGCATCATCCATCAGGCCACCCAGCAACATAGCTCATTAGTTTGGGTAACACATGACTTCATGTTATCACCACACGACCATCATTGATCAAACTGCTGCAAACGCTGATGACAAAGACCCCAAATGTGATACTTTGTTCTGTAACTAGATCCCTGTTTTTCTTCTCATTGGAGCACCCAAAGCGGCATTTGGAAATGAAGTTGGGATCATTACACCAACACCTTCAGCCCCAGCACCCACTCTCTCTCTCCGTCTGGCAGAGGTGGTTAATACGTTTTCAGATGTCAGCAGATGTCAAATGACTCCACAATTAGCCTGATGGGCTTCAGTCCAGAACTACGTGGCGTGTTAGATCAGGCTTTTGATTTCTGCAGGATGACAAGTCATCCATCACACTGAAAACTTCTCCTCTCTTTCCTCACTTAAGGCTCTCTCCTAGAAGGCTCTCTTTTAGTCTGACCTCCCTCTATGCTTACTCGCTCGTTCTCCCTCTTCCCTCCCAACAACATGCCCCCATCACTCAGTCAGAGTAAAAAAAAAAGTCAGAATGAGAGAGAACAGGAGAGTAAACAGTGCAGGGAGATCAAGAGCCTTTTACACCCGCTCTAAATATTTGCATAAAATGTGGCTGGAACTCACATGAAGAACATGAGCGTTGCAGTCCAAATGCATATCACCGCTGCGTGCAAACATGCAGCTATACACTAATTGATGGCGTTCTAGCTGCTGGAGGCGTATTGCATTAAGTGGAGAGGCCACCATATAGGAACCTGCATGGTGCAAACTCTCTTGGAACAGTCAATTCTGATATATCTAACTAGGTGTGGGTTTTGCCGCTGACCTTCAATTCAGGAATTTCATAGAGGTGTCACAGGATGGCCGCCTCATTTTCTGTACAAAATACATATACCATAAAACTAATTAGATAGATAGATAGATAGATAGATAGATAGATAGATAGATAGATAGATAGATAGATAGATAGATAGATAGATAGATAGATAGATAGATAGATAGATAGATAGATAGATAGATAGATAGTACTTTATTAATTCCTTCAGGAGAGTTCCCTCAGGAAAATTTAAATTCCAGCTGCAGTGTACAGAATTGAGATCGAATTTAAAAAGTAAAAAGTAAATAATGGGTGTGTAAATGGAAATAAAATAGAAAATATAACAATAAAAATAAAAAGCAACAAGAAGAATAACAATATACCAGTAAAAATAAGAATATAACAAGAGAAACTAGGCAGTAGTGACCATGTTATGAAAATGTATTGCACTGTTAATTGCACTGTTTTTTGTAGCAGTTTATTTCAGTATTGTTATTGTTTTGCATCCCCTGTCATCCTAGTACCCCCCCTTCCCCCAGAGAGGAGTTGTACAGTCTGATGGCGTGTGGGACAAAGGAGTTTTTTAGTCTATTGTTTTAGTTTATCTATTTAATTAGCCAATAAATAACATTACTGAATAAGAAATACATAAATTTCACATACTGTATCATCGTTTACATGTTTTATTTTTAGAAAAGTGAAAGCATATAGTTCCAGTCTTTATTCATTTATGACTTAAGTTTTGTTCACAGAGGGCCACATACTGAATGCAGAGGGCCACTTTGATATTCATCATTTTTTAAAAAGTCTCAAACTTAATATATACTAACTGTACATTTAAAGACATAGACTAATTAATCTTATTAGTTGTTAGTAGGGGTGCTGAATACAATTGATTCACATCCATATTGCAATTCTTATACATTCAATTTATACATCGATTCATATTTTCAAAAACACATTTTTAAAAAGACGTTTTTAAGGCCATCTAAGCAGCCAAGAGGAGCTTTTGTAATCTTTGTTTAACCATTTGTTTATTTTATTACCATATTTATCCCCACATCTGCGGTCCCCTCGAAGGTTTCTCATTGTATCCCATTAGGTTGAGTTTTTTCTTGCCCTGATGTGGGATCTGAGCCGAGGATGTCTTTCAGGCTTGTGCAGCCCTTTGAGACATTTGTGATTAAGGGCTATATAAATAAACTTTGATTGATTGATTGATTATTCATACTTGTTATTATCTTTATACCAAACCACCATCGGTTTGAATCGAGAATTGTGTTGGAATCAAAAATCTATTCTGTCTGTCGCTAAACAAAATAAAATACATTTGAAAAAAATATATAATTTGCGGTTCTCCGTTTTCTACTCTTGTTGTGTGACAAAATATTTTTGACCAATCAAAACATTCTGCAGCGTGTCTAGCTCCACCCTTTAGGTACTCTGCAACTGCTGTTGTACCTTTGATATGTGCTAAAAAGTGATATTTGGTCATGGAAATTCCCAACGCTATCAATTGCCAGTATGTCCTTGAGCAACATGTTGGTTGCTGCAGCATGTCAAGCTGCTTTGGATCCAAAAACATCCCAAGTGCGTTTAACTCCAGCTTCACTTGATTATTACACCAAGAGGGAAAAAACCCAAATCCCCCCCCAAAAAACGATTGGCCCACTGTCATCGGCTAGCTCTTGAGCTCTTGTCAGCTGACTGAGTCCTGCGGCGGCCCCACACAGCTGGTTTCAGTCTGAGACCCCCAGCTCGCTCCCTCCCTGCACGCCCTAATTACTGATAAACACACAAACACGCAGCGAAGCGGTGCTGCGTCTTGGCTCTGATGGATGGACAGGTGAAGAGACGCTGTCACAGAGGGTGTGATAGCTCATGAAAGCAGCCGGGCGCTGACAGGGAGATAAAGTCTTGAGTGTGTGGATGATGGATTGCATGACAAGCTCACAAAGTCAGACCCGAGTGTGAAAATTAAGTGCTTAGAAAGGTGAACAAATCACTTTGTACCAGGAGTACACCTCTGAAACACAAAAGGATTATCAAACAGCAAACTGTCTTCATTAAATTATTTCCATTGCTTTTTTCATTTGTCATATCCTCACTGAGGAAACGTGGCTTCTTAGAAATCTGTGCAATCTAATTTGCCTTCTGTTGCTGCACTGCAGAAAAAAGGTCTCACAACAGTGCTGCCTTAAAAGGAGGGGAACTGAGTCAGACGATGACATGCTCTCTGTGCAGTTCTCCCTGCTCTATTCACCACACTGCACCTTATGGTTGCAACTACAAAGTACACAACTAAGCCCAGTAGGTCCTCGCCCATGTTTATCTTGATTGGGTCATGAGACTCGTATTTAAAACAAGACGTGGTTAAATAGCACACTGAATTCTGCTCGTGCAAACTGTCAACAAACCATCACAAGATGTTTCGATCCCAATTATGAGATCGGGTCAGGGTCAATATTTGCTCATTTTAACTGATCGGCTGATGAGCTGCCGAACCCAGACACATTTTTTTTACCACAGCTGTCATGTGAAGACTGTACTCGCCTGAAAGATTCTTTCAAAATGGATACAATCTGAGGTGACACGATTACATTTCCAGATTCCTTATTCCTTACAGTTGCTTGAATTCCAAGAGAGAGTGCATGTCTTGCCAGAACACGGGCTCGAATTTGAGAGAAAGATGCAACGAACGCGTCATCTATTCAGAGTGCTAATCCACTTTCAAGATACCAATCCTCATCACCATGGCGGAAAGTAAACTAAGTTTATCTTATATTATCACTGAAGGACTAAAGGAAAAGGGATGGCTAAGCATGCTACACACACACCAAGCAGGACGAAACAAAAAGCTAACTGCTAAATCTTCAATGTAAAGTAGGGGTGATCAATCTAGATGTTTAGGCTGACCATACGTCCTCTTTTCCCCGGACATGTCCTCTTTTGCGGGGGTGTCCGGGATGTCCGGGCGGGGTTTTTTAAATGCCTCAAATGTCCGGCATTTTGAATTAGGGTTGCGTGTATTTTCAATGTACGTTCAGGGTTAAGTTAAGAAGGGGTTAAAAAAACAAAAACTGAAGATGCGCGCACGTAGCAACATTCGTGAGGGAGGGGCAGAGACACAGAGCGAGAGAGCTAGTGAGTGGAGAGAGACATGAAAACAAGAAATGCCTAAACGTAAATGCAACTTCACGGATGATTTGCGGGAAAAGTATTCGTGTTTTCGTCCTGGCCGTGACACATGGGAAGCAGAATGCACTGTGTGCAAAGCAGGAACGTATGTATCTGTGGCAAATAAAGGGGCCAACGATCTACAAGCCCATATCGACACTACAAAGCACAAAACAGCTGTGCAGGGCGAGAGCTCATCTGCTGTTTTTTGTTTAAATTTAATTAACTTGTTTTGAGGCATTATTTATGTTTACATTATATACAAGAGGTTATTTTGAATATTTCTACCTCTGCACTTATTTTTCCAAAACTGTGAATGTTACAGAATATAAGTGTGACTTATTTTGTTATACTGTCAACCAGTGTTGGCGTTAACGCACTTTTTGTGTCTTTTTAACGCATTGAAATCAAAAAGGACGCAGATTATTAATTAAAAAATTTTTTTTTTTACCATTTGTGGCCCACAGCTAATGTTTTAAAGGCCCACGGCACATTCTAAAAATAATATCAAAATTAACAAAAACATAACAAAAGTGAAATAAAAAAGCTTAAAGGTGAAATGTAATTTAGAAAAAGTTGCAATGTTGACTAATAAAACAAAGCTGTTTTTTTTCTTTCAAACGGTCATTGCTCAAAACATAATATTGAATCAAAATCAATGTTATTATGAATTATTGACCTATCAAAGGTTCCGATTACTTCACATCAAATACTCCACTTTGAAAAATATTTTTGGTGGAAGATTTTGCATATTTTGTGTGTTTTCCATAAAAAACATAATTTTGTTTGACAAAAAAGGGCGGAAAACAAACAAACAAAAAAAACAACATAAAAAAAACTAAAACATTTTGAAATGAGGAATAGATCCGAAGTTGATGTAGACTCCAGAGATTCAAGCGTTAAATATAAAATGTATGTATGCCCTGGCACAGGGCCGGCCCGTGGCATAGGCCGTATAGGCAAATGCTAAGGGCGCCGTCCATCAGGGGGCGCCACGCCAGTGCCACAAATGTTGGAGGAAAAAATAAATAAAATAAAAAAAAGTTGGTACTATTATTTCTAAATACATAAAATAATCCCACGTTAATTAAAATGCAAAGTAAAGCCTATTTAATAGAAATATTATTTGTTACAACATTACGCCCCCCCTCCCCCGGCACGGTGCGCCCCCTCCCTTCCCGTATCATGACTCTTTTTGGACGTCACCACATAAAAAAAATCAACACAAGATGTCAAAACGGCCAAAACTGTCAGGTGCCCAGGGGAGAAAAGAAGGGGAGAAACGAGAAAAAGACAGAGGTAGCAGGTAGGTAACGTTAGCCTACATGAAATGATTTGTCTGTTACAGAATGTGATAGTAACCTGTCTTTTTAGCATTAAGCTAATGTTACATGATTGGGCAATTGCTAATCAATAAATAGCTAGTTCTGTTTTAACGTCGGGTTAATATTGTGGAGGGGACTAAATTGTTATGGAAAATAATAATGTAACGTTAGGTAATTACAGTACTCCCTGGTGTACAGTAATTTGTAAGTCATTCTAGTTAATGCAATATTAAAAAGCACAAATAGAGAACTCTGTAGGATCCCCTTTTTTTGTAATATAGTTGTTAAAGTCATACTGGTTTGATATCTTGTTTTGTGCAGTGCCTTATTTATATTGTATTTTTAATTTATTTTATGCAACTTGTTGACACGTTTTATTTTGTGTTTATGTATGTAAAAAATATTGTATTTCATATATTCATTTTTTATTTTTTGTATTCATTTATTTATCCATATTTTTTTAAATCTTGTTAACTATTCTGATTGTTAATTTGCTTTCTTTAAGTAAAAAAAAAGGTCAAAGACAAAGCTATTCGGTTTCTTGTGAGTATATACACTTCACTGCCGATGTGGGGGGGCGCCACCAAAAATCTTGCCTAGGGCGCCAGATTGGTTAGGGCCGGGCCTGCCCTGGCACACCATTATCATCATTTCATGACCCAAGCAAAACACTTTTTACACTTTTATACTGAAATAAATACACCTACAACTTATTAAATAAAAACATAGAAAAAACTAGCAGCAGTGGTAAAGTTTAGATCCATGAAGGAAAGAAGAAAGTGAATGAATGTTTATAACTGAATACATTTACATATGTATACACATTTGTTTTCTTTTGTATTATCTTTTTTAATGAATTAAGTAACGTTTATGACAACCTTTTTCCAAAACACAATATAGAATGTGAGATACAACAGGATAATGCATACATTTGTCATTTGTTTTCAAAATGCTTACAAAAAAGTGGGACCCCAAAAATTTACTGTGGGGCCCCATTTTTATGACTTGATGGGGTCCCTGGGACCCCATTTTGAAAATTCCTAGCGCTAACACTGCTGTCAACAGAGGAGAAAAAACGCTTTATTTAAAAAAATCTATTATTTATAAAGCAAGTTCGAGTATCATTGGCAAATTTTCACCTAGTACCCGCCTTGGCGTACTGCCCGCCTTGGCACGCATATATGTGTCCTCTTTTTGGGATTTTAGAAAATGGTCAGCCTATAGATGTTGATACTATCGATACTTAGTATACGGTAGTATCCGTATACAAAAAATATTAAAGTGATTGGATTGATATTTTTGTTTTTCTTGTTGTTATTACTCTGTTTTGGTGTTTTTTGTTATTGTTTACAAACTCAGTCTTTTGATCTCTTTTTATTTAGTTATTGTGCAATAGCCATTTTATTTTGTTGACAAAATTTGTATGTAGCATTGAATACCACAAATGTAATATATCATCTGATTTACAACAACACTAACACATTCTACATTTAATAACATAAACTTTATTTAAAAAAATAATGCCATTGTGTTAACTTAAGTTACTTTTTATTAATTATTTTCAGTTCTATAATCTATAGTCAATGTATCGGATCAGGGCTCAAAATTGTAACGGAGGCCAAAAATGTTGATCAAGATATCCCTCGTAAAAAGTATAATCACCAATTGTTTATCAATAATGTGGCAATCTATCGTTGTCTTATTAGGAGAAGGCGAGAGTTGTGTTATTATTGTGCTAATCTGACAAAATGCTGCTGATGCTGTCACCATAGCAACACATTTTCAAAAGGTTCAAGTGCCTGTGAGTATTGTATTTGCTCAGGTCGTTGTATTCTCAGGGGCATTGAATCGATCGCAACTGGACTGTTCAGAAAGCCTTTAGTATTGAACACTGTGACAAAGTAATAATTCCTAAAATCGGCAAAACATCCTGCATAGCTGAGCATAGACATGTAGCAAATGATCTGACCTTTGACCTTGGTGACCTTGGCGGTCTATTTGTTCCAACTTAAAAAACGTTGTTCTGACACATGTCAATAGAATCCCTAAAAGTTTTAAGAGGGTCAGTACTTTTCAAAAGAAACATGACTTGACCTTTGCCCTTGGTACACAGTGGACATAAAGACAACACAATGGTGTGTTGACAGCCATTTCATATTTACTTAGAAGCTGATGATAAGCCTCTTCAGAAACTTGTCCCATAGCGGAGTCGCCGCAGTAAATGAAACAACAGGGAATAAATCATCGTTTGCGTTTTTATTGCGATACCAACAAACTTTTCTGGTTAATGAGCCGTCATGTAGATGATGCATAAGGAACAAAACTGTCCGTGTAATTAACAGTGACAGATTTAAGATAGCTGTGTTTTGGGAGGGTTAAAAAGCCATCAGCAGCTTGCACCTCCTCCCAGTTCAACCTCCAGCAGGGTGCGTGTTTGAGGCTTCTAATGCCCTCTGTAATGCAGGGTAATTGAGGAGAGTGGAGATAAGGAAACTGGCTGATGTGCTGCTATGAACAGAGCAGACAGCGAGGGAGGGGTCAGGGGCTGCTTGTTGTCCTGAGAGCATCAGGGTCATTTGACTGCTCTCTCTGGATTGGCAAAGGAATGTCTGCAGCAACAAAACACATTTTATTGGCCCTATTCGCTCAATTCAAAAACGTGTCTTTGCTGTTGAGAGCTTCTTTCCATAGTAGTAAAACAAGCTGTTTTTGGAAGGGCATCAGCATCTTTTTTTGTGTGTTTTTAATACACTTTAAACTATTGGTAAGGAAAGGACACAGATGGCTAATGCTTGAATTCAATGTCATTATCATCAAAACATATTTGCACAAAATGTACTTTGTTCACCATGTGCATTGTCACAAAAGCCAAGTTAGAGGGCTTTCTACATGTTTATGATCTTCAGAAACAATCCAAAAAAGGCTAAAGGTAAACTTGTTATGCTGTCAGCAAGTTCAGCACAGCCATTTCAAATACAGGAAAAAGTGAAATCTCAGACATGCAATAAAAAAGACCTAACAAACCATATAAACATTTGATAAGATTAGAAATGTACTCAAAATTACCCAAAACTAATTTGGAAATCCCGGGCAGAATATCCATGCAACCGTTTTCTACCGCTTGTCCCTTTCAGGGTCGGGGGCGTGCTGGAGCCTGTCCCAGCTGTATTGGGATAGGAAATCCATCCATTCATCCATCCATCCATCCATCCATCCATCCATCCATTTTCTACCACTTGTCCCTTTTGGGGGTCGTGGGGGGTGCTGGAGCCTATCTCAGCTGCATTCGGGCAGAAGGCGGGGTACACCCTGGACAAGTCGCCACCTCATCGCAGGGCCAACACAGATAGACAGACAACAGTCACACTCACATTCACATGCCAATCAACCTATCCCCAGGTGCGTGTTTTTTGAAGGTGGGAGGAAGCCGGAGTACCCGGAGGGAACCCACGCAGTCACGGGGAGAACATGCAAACTCCACACAGAAAAATCCCGAGCCCGGGATTGAACTCAGGACTACTCAGGACTTTTGTATTGTGAGGCACATGCACTAACCCCTGTTCCACCGTGCTGCCCAGGATAGGAAATGTAAATGTAAATGTAAAAATAAACATATCTAGAATAAACCCCCCTAAATAATTTGTTTTTGTTTAAAAGAAAAACATTTTTACAAACATGTTCTAAAAATGTTCTAGACAATAGCTCATACACGTAGGATTATCATTAGTAGATTATACAAATCATAACAATACATCATTATTTTTATTAGGATTATATCATTATTAGGGCATCTCCTGGGAGTTAAGTCTCCCCTGTTTTTAAAAACCAGTGACACCTCTGTTTCAACTTAAATCAAGGGTCCAAAATGTTGGTGCTCTGTGTGAATGCTTAAAGGTGAGCTTTGATGATGTTATGATGTCTGTTTTGAGCAAAGTGTTTGAAGCTAGGTCTGTGAATGGTCTCATTCTTTCAGATCATTGTCATCTCAGGGCATTCAATCGATTGCAACTGGACTGTTTGGTGTGTCTTAAAAGACGAGTCCGAGTTGGCTTCATCAGTTCGAGCTTATAGACTTAAATTGGTCAGACCTAGTCCAGCGGCTGGTGCCAAAACACCAAATATTTATACTCCAAAACCAGGAGGGTGTGCCTGGGCAAGGATGGTTTCGCCCTATCGTAGTGAGAAAAACAACTGTTTTGATGCAAACGAGCAATCCTTCTGTCAAAGCCAACGACAGTCATCGAAGTGTAAATTCCTCTCGTTAGCGTTGAGGTATTGTGTGGCAGAACGATCACTGTGGATCGACTACTACCAGTCCAAAATAGTCAGAATCCCCCACTTAAGCAATCCATTAGTTGTAAACAAATGGCATTCTGGTCACCTTTTGTGAGCTTTGCTATGCTGTGCTATGTGTCGGCTTAGTGTTTGTTTTGTTTCCCCAATATATGAATCAGTGAATTCACCATTACACTGGATAGCATACACCAGATGGTTTTTGTGGGTGTGGGGTGTTTAATCTTTAGGATGCACCAGTCTCCGTCTCAGGATGTTGCCTGGTTTGAAGTGTGCTGGGATCTTGTGTTGGTTAAACATTCTTCTGAGTTTCTCAGATAGACCTGCACTTTTCACAAACGACGAGCTGGGGTTACCACAGGTTTTGAGAGCTTCCCTCAAATGCCTATGCCCATTCTCTTTGGCCTGTGGACTGGTTGGAACATTATTAGCTCTGTGTTGTAGGGTTCTGATAACGCCCAGTTTGTGTTCCAGTGGGTGGTGTGAGTCACAAACTTGGTATTGATCGTGGCTTTTTCGGTAAACCCCGACATGTATCCCCCTTTTTTCTCCAATGTGGACATCACAGTCCAAAAGGCAACTTACTGTCTTTGACATCCTCACGTGTGAAATTGATGTTTTTGTCCACTGAGCTAATCAATCAATCAAACAATCATCAATCAAAGTTTACTATATAGCTCTTAATCACAAATGTCTCAAAGGGCTGCACAAGCCACAACGACATCCTTGGCTTGGATCCCACATCAGGGCGAGAAAAAAAATCAACCCAATGGGAACAACGAGAAACCTTGGAAGGGACCGCAGATGTCAGCATCCCCCCTGGGTAACCTGTGCAATGGATGTCACCGACTGATGCATAAGGAGTGGTCCACCCCGATCCCAACTTCATGTGAAAGTCCATTTCATTGAGAAGCCAGCAGGGGATCATCTTGAATGGAGACAAGTCAGCAGCGCAGAGACGTCACCAAGTGATGCAAAGAGTGGTCCATCATGGATCCCGACTTGGAACAGATAGCACTTCCTCCGTGGAGGCTGAACCGTGGTCACCTGGCAACCTCTCCACGCAGGAGAGGGTGGCAGAGCAGAAAAGAGACAGCAGATTAACTTGTCCAAAAAGGGGTCTATTTAAAGGTTAGAGTATACAAATAAGTTTAAGATGGGCCTTAAATGCTTCTACTGAAGTAGCATCTCTAACTGTTACCGGGAGGGCATTCCAGAGTACTGGAGCCCGAATAGAAAATGCTCTAAAGCCCACAGAGTTTTTTGGGGCTCTGGGAATCACTAATAAGCTAGAGTTCTTTGAACGCAGGTTTCTGGCCTGGACATACGATACAATACAATCGGCAAGACAGGGTGGAGCTAGACCCTTTAGTATTGTATACGTAAGTAGTAAAACCTTAAAGTTGCATCTCAGGCGACTACAATCTGGCGTGTTGGTCAGTTTTAGGGTCATGTAGAGTTGGGTGTCATCAGCATAACAGTGAAAGATAACACCGTATTTGCGTATGATGTCACCTAGCGGCAGAATGCAGATGTCCAGAACCAAACCTTGTGGAATTCCACGGGTTACTTTAACATACTCCGAGGTCACATTGTTATTGGAGACGCATTGCATCCTGTCAGTTAGTTTGGAGTTCAACCAAGAAAAGACTAAGTCTGACATACCAATAGGTGTTTTGATACGTTCTAATAGAATGTTATGATCGATGGTATTGAAAGCAGCGCTAAGATCAAGAAGCTGCAACATTGATGACGTATCAGCATCCATCGTTATCAAGCGATCATTAGTCATTATTGCGAAGGCTGTCTCGGTAAAGTGCCCTGAAACCGTACTGAAAGGTTTCACAGAGATTGTTAAACGCTAAGGTTCAATTAGCTGCTGTGCAAAAATTTTTCAGCGGATTTTCGAGATAAAGGGAAGGTGGGACACCGGCCAGTAGTTTACGATGATGCCAGGACCAAGGTTCGGTCTTTTGAGCAGACGATGAATAACAACTTTTTTGAATGCTAGGTGAACAGTACCAGAGGAAAGTGATACGTTAATAATATTAAGCACTGATGGTTCTAATATTACAATATGTGCTCAGTAAAGGCTTGCACTTCTTGGTTTCTGATTTTCACCCATGTGTCATCCACATATCTGTACCAATGACTTAGTGCTGTTCCCCTAAAAGAGCTCAAAGCTCTCGTTTCCATGTCCTCCATGAAAAAGTTTGCTACTATTGGCATACAGGTGATCCCATGGCACAATCATGGTTTTGTCGGTAAAATGTTCCCATAAATTGAAAGTATGTAATGATAAGGCAAAGTTCCAGCAAAAGACAAATCTGTTTTGGGTTTAGTGTGGATCTATCCTGAAAGGTGTTATCACCTAGTAGACGTTGCCTCACTGTCTCTACTGCATCCTGAGTTGAAATGCAGGTGAACAGGGAAGTGACGTCAAATGAAACTATAGTTTAATTTTTGTTCAGTTTTGGATCTCTGATCTTCACTCCAAAGTCAATTGAGTTTTGGACATGATGTGGAGTTTTGCCAACCAAAGGTGCTAAGATGTTGGCCACATACTTAGCAATATTTTATGCCACAGAGTTAATGTTGCTGACAATGGGTCTGAGGGGAGCCCCATCTTTGTGTATTTTTGGAAGGTCATAAATACCAGGGATGGTTTCTTGTGGGTATAATTGGTAATACAATGCCCGGTTGATGGCTTCTGACTTTTGTAGAGTTTGTAAGTACTAGAAGGTGACCAAAAGAAGAATGCCATTTGTTTACAACAGAGTGGAGTGCTTACGTAAGGGATTCCGACTATTTTGGACCGGTAGTTGTCGATCCACAGCGATCGTTCTGCCACACAATACCTCAACACTAACGAGGGGAAATTACACTTCAACGACTGTCGCTGGCTTTGACAGTTAGGATTGCTCGTTTGCATCAAAACGGTTGTTTTTCTCACTACGATAGGGCGAAACCATCCTTGCCCAGGCAGACCCTCCTGGTTTTGGCACAAACTGCTTGACTAAATCTGAGGAATCTAAGTCTATGAACACAAACTGATGAAGCCTACTTGGATGAGAGGCTAAACGTCTTCTAACATAAACCAAAAAGTCCAGTTGTAATCGATTGAATGCCCTGAGATGTTCGAGGTTAGGTTTGCCGGTATCAAGGTGGAGCTAACCATTTCGTATTGCTGAAAGGAAGTGTAGGTAGTCTTCGACATTCTTAATTTGATTCAAGCAAACGTATTATTTTACGGCTATATTTATTTTATATTAACAGCTGTGACATTTTTTTTTTTATAACTTACATATTAAAATGTCAGAAAAAAAACCTTCAACCTTTTTTAAAAGCCCAGGCCCCCCACCTGTGCCCCGGTTCTTGCCCCCAACACCACACACACACACACACACGCACGCACGCACGCACGCACGCACACACACACACACACACACACACACACACACACACACACACACACACACACACACACACACACACACACACACACACACACACACACACACACACACACACACACACACACACACAGCGAAGTGCCCTTATCGTATATTATATTACATTACATATCTTCAGTAAATATATTGTCCTTTCCCTTTTGATATCGTCGTATATTTTCCTGTTCATGTCTTTATTACTATTCTTGGGCGCTAAATAGCGTTGAGTTATCACTTTCACATCCAGCTGCTCTTTCTATCAGCCGTCATCACATCCACAAGACTGCCGCTGCAGCCAAATAATTATCTGCACAGTCCCTGCTCTGCTATTCCAGGGCCACGGCAGCTCCGTGATTTTGTGTGCTATTCTTGGGCGCTCCATCAATGGCATTCAAGGCTGTGACGTCATTTTGGTGGCAGCTGTTCATACTCTTTTCCTCTATGCTCACGCTCACTGATGCCGCTTGGCAAAATGCTGAGCACTGGACTAACGTAATGCTGTGATGGATTTGGGGGACTCCGTTACTTTTAAAAAACAAAAACAAAAAAAACATTAGAATATCAACTGTTTGTAAATGCTGACCAACCAGTATCCTCTGATTTGTTCAAAAAATAAGACATATTTTTATTGGACATATGGAAATCAATCCGATATAAGTGTAAAATGAATAGTAGAACTTGAAAAACACCAAAATCTACACCTTTTGGATTGAATGAATGACTGGGCTTTACAGCAACACTATTGGACAAACCAGGTCAGGGCTTTTCAACTGAATTGCAACATTTTCAGAACACAATTAGGACCAGCAGCGTCTACCTTTAGGAATGATTGTTTTGCCCACAAACATTACGTAATTTAACAGATAAGCCCATCCTCAAAAATTGTATACATAACACATTGCACATAAATGCATATTTATCAACATGTTTAACACACTTCCTTAAAATCCACTTTACCTTGTTGGTTAATCTTTTTTGCATGCATGCCAACATTAGATGAAAATAATACTTTATCCTTTTCTTGTGGTCTCTCAAACCAAGTTTAAATGTCTGAGTAAACATTTTCTC
Organism: Entelurus aequoreus; assembly: GCF_033978785.1. Classification (NCBI taxonomy): domain Eukaryota; kingdom Metazoa; phylum Chordata; class Actinopteri; order Syngnathiformes; family Syngnathidae; genus Entelurus; species Entelurus aequoreus. The sequence goes on along the minus strand of NC_084732.1, from coordinate 43,060,745 downwards.
GTCTGAGTTCAGTTTCTAATCCAATTTTGTAGTGGCTCATCTTTTGTCGTGGACAAATAAACAGGGAAATATTTATTTATAGACATCAGAACAGGCGGAAAAGCATGGAACGAGAAGGAATGACACTGAAGGCTGCAGGCGGCAGCCATAACAGGCTCACATCCAGAAGCAGAGGGGGTGAGGGCCGGCCAATAGCAGATACTAGAAATGCCCAAATAGGCACGTCCAGCACACTGTGAAGTCACACTGTATCCACAAGACCGCCCAACACAGCGGTCAGAGGCATCCATCACTTTATGAAATATTTGAGAATTGAGAATTGAGAAGTTTATTGACATCTTAAAGAATTGAATCCATGTAATGCTTTAAAAAGCCAAATGGATGGCACAAAAAGCCAAAAGGCTTGTTTCCATTATGGTCCATTAAATATTCATCACATTTGATACATTCAATAATAAAAGATATATAACCTGTAACATGTATATAAAAATTCAGGTGAAAAATCAGGTGATTTGAAAAACCATATATACAAAAAATGGGGGGGGGGGGTTATATATACACTATGTACATGACACTAAAGATCAAGGCCAAATGCATGAACTAGGGATGTACGAATCAACATTTGGCCTCCGATCCCAGATTTTTTTGGTCACAGATCCGAACTGATTTCAATGCTTTGAAAATAGACTCAAGATCTGATTTTTTTATAACAAGTGAAGTGAATTATATAGCGCTTTTCTCCAGTGACTCAAAGCACTTTACATAGTGAAACACAATATCTAAGTTAAATTTAAACCAATGTGGGTGGCACTGAGAGCAGTTTTGCCCAAAGATTATGGTTATGTCTAGGATGGTAGAACCAGGGATCGAACCTGGAACCCTCAGGTTGCTGGCACGGCCGCTCTACCAACCGATACATGCCGCCCCAACTAAAGCAACTAAAGTAAACACAAAATCACATTTTTATAAAGCTTATTACATTTAGAATAACCTGGTATTATTGTAAATCAGATGATGTATTGAATGTGTGATTTTGAGTGCTACATGTAATTGTATTTAACAAAATAAGGTTAGTGAAAAATAACTAAACAAAAGCAAAAACTATTATTGGCTCCCATTTAAATCACCCTTTTAAAGACTAATACAAAAAACTGTAAATATTTTGGGACTTTTGTTTTATGTTTTTTTCTTCTATTTGAAAAAAATAATGGCATTGTAGGCCAGTTTGGTATAATCTGTGGGACAGTGAAGTTGCACATCTGCAAAGAAAATATCTATACCATAGGTTTGTGAGACTACTAAATTTAAAATGTATTAAATCATTTGCTTTTTTGACTCATTTGTTGAGTACAGCATTGTACAATTCTCAGATATTGAGTTGAAAAGGATGCACATTTTCAATATACCCAGAATATGTGTTGTGATACAGTCACACAGTGAAGTTTGAGGGAGGGAGTAATGAACCCTGGGGTCCTGTGCTAGCCAACTAATGGCCCACTTTTATCATCCTACAACTTCCTGTAGCCTTGTCTCCTGGGAAGGCCTGCTGGATGGCCGCTGATAAAAACCCTGGCTGTGGTTCACATGCCTCTGGGAACAAGAGAGAGAGAGACCGTTTGGTGAGAGAATAAGAGAAAATTAAAGAGTGTCATATAGTCCTAGAAACATAGCAATAATTCCTAATAATAATGATAATAATAATAAGAACCACACCTTTTGATACAGTCAAAGTTCTGATGTCCTGTCCATAACGAGACATGATTTGCATCCTTGATAATGAGATGTGAGCACGGGAGGGGAGGGATGATGGTTATTTTGGTGATTTTTGGGCCCCCAGATGACAGTATAAGTCCAGTCAGAGGATCGGCATGCTGGTCACCGGGCAGGACAAACCATGGGAGCAAGAACGAGGAAGAAGAGCAATTATGATCACACAGTCTAAGAAGATCCCAGGGTACCGCGCTGGCTTCCTATGCTGGGAACTGACGCAAAAAGAAAGAAGTAAGGTTGGACATTTTGTGGAAGTGCTGGAAAAGAAATGTGAGAATTGTGTCAGAGGGGGAATACAAAAAATCACCAGAGTTAAATAAAAGGAAATGGTAAAAATTATAAATATATATAATCAAGCAACCTGGGCTTTAGTCAAGCGATCCAGACTGGCACTCATTGGAGACAGGTTGTTAATAAATGTGAAAAAATGTGTGGATCGCCATATTAGTCTTTGTTATTATCAGGCTACTCCTGTACTTATTATGTATTCATCATTACCTATTTTACCCAATCAAGATCCATCCATCCATCCATCCATCTTCTTCCGCTTATCCGAGGTCGGGTCGCGGGGGCAGCAGCCTAAGCAGGGAAGCCCAGATTTTCCTCTCCCCAGCCACTTCGTCCAGCTCCTCCCGGGGGATCCCGAGGCGTTCCCAGGCCAGCCGGGAGACATAGTCTTCCCAACATGTCCTGGGTCTTCCCCGTGGCCTCCTACCGGTTGGACATGCCCTAAACACCTCCCGAGGGAGGCGTTCGGGTGGCATCCTGACCAGATGCCCGAACCACCTCATCTGGCTCCTCTCGATGTGGAGGAGCAGCGGCTTTACTTTGAGCTCCTCCCGGATGGCAGAGCTTCTCACCCTATCTCTAAGGGAGAGCCCCGCCACCCGGCGGAGGAAACTCATTTCGGCCGCCTGTACCCGTGATCTTGTCCTTTCGGTCATGACCCAAAGCTCATGACCATAGGTGAGGATGGGAACGTAGATCGACCGGTAAATTGAGAGCTTTGCCTTCGGCTAAGCTCCTTCTTCACCACAACGGACCTATACAGCGTCCGCATTACTGAAGACGCCGCACCGATTCGCCTGTCGATCTCACGATCCACTTTTCCCTCACTCGTGAACAAGACTCCTAGGTACTTGAACTCCTCCACTTGGGGCAGGGTCTCCTCCCCAACCCGGAGATGGCACTCCACCCTTTTCCGGGCAAGAACCATGGACTCGGACTTGGAGGTGCTGATTCTCATCCCAGTCACTTCACACTCGGCTGCGAACCGATCCAGTGAGAGCTGAAGATCCTGGCCAGATGAAGCCATCAGGACCACATCATCTGCAAAAAGCAGAGACCTAATCCTGCAGCCACCAAACCGGATCCCTTCAACGCCTTGACTGCGCCTAGAAATTCTGTCCATAAAAGTTATGAACAGAATCGGTGACAAAGGGCAGCCTTGGCGGAGTCCAACCCTCACTGGAAACGTGTCTGACTTACTGCCGGAAATGCGGACCAAGTTCTGACACTGATCGTACAGGGAGCGGACAGCCACAATCAGACAGTCCGATACCCCATACTCTCTGAGCACTCCCCACAGGACCTCCCGAGGGACACGGTCGAATGCCTTCTCCAAGTCCACAAAGCACATGTAGACTGGTTGGGCAAACTCCCATGCACCCTCAAGGACCCTGCCGAGAGTATAGAGCTGGTCCACAGTTCCACGACCAGAACGAAAACCACACTGTTCCTCCTGAATCCGTGGTTCGACTATCCGGCGTAGCCTCCTCTGCAGTACACCCGAATAGACCTTACCGGGAAGGCTGAGGAGTGTGATCCCACGATAGTTGGAACACATCCTCCGGTTTCCCTTCTTAAAGAGAGGAACCACCACCCCGGTCTGCCAATCCAGAGGTACCGCCCCCGATGTCCACGCGATGCTGCAGAGTCTTGTCAACCAAGACAGCCCCACAGCATCCAGAGCCTTAAGGAACGGGCGGGTCTCATCCACCCCCGGGGCCTTGCCACCGAGGAGCTTTTTAACTACCTCAGCAACCTCAGGCCCAGAAATAGGAGAGCCCACCACAGATTCCCCAGGAACTGCTTCCTCATAGGAAGACGTGTCGGTGGGATTGAGGAGGTGTTCGAAGTATTCCCTCCACCGATCCACAACATCCGCAGTCGAGGTCAGCAGAACACCATCCGCACCATACACGGTGTTGACAGTGCACTGCTTCCCCTTCCTGAGGCGGCGGATGGTGGTCCAAAATTGCTTCGAAGCCGTCCGGAAGTCATTTTCCATGGCCTCGCCGAACTCCTCCCATGTCCGAGTTTTTGCCTCAGCGACCGCTGAAGCCGCACACCGCTTGGCCTGTCTGTACCTGTCCGCTGCCTCAGGAGTCCCATGAGCCAAAAGAACCCGATAGGACTCCTTCTTCAGCTTAACGGCATCCCTCACCGCCGGTGTCCACCAACGGGTTCTAGAATTACCGCCACGACAGGCACCAACTACCTTGCGGCCACAGCTCCAATCAGCCGCCTCGACAATAGAGGTGCGGAACATGGTCCACTCGGACTCAATGTCCAGCACCTCCCTCGTGACATGTTCAAAGTTCTTCCGGAGGTGGGAATTGAAACTCTCTCTGACAGGAGACTCTGCCAGACGTTCCCAGCAGACCCTCACAATGCGTTTGGGCCTGCCAGGTCTGTCCGGCATCCTCCCCCACCATCGCAGCCAACTCACCACCAGGTGGTGATCGGTAGAAAGCTCCGCCCCTCTCTTCACCCGAGTGTCCAAAACATGAGGCCGCAAATCAGATGACACAACTACAAAGTCGATCATGGAACTGCGGCCTAGGGTGTCCTGGTGCCAAGTGCACATATGGACACCCTTATGCTTGAACATGGTGTTCGTTATGGACAATCTGTGACAAGCACAAAAGTCCAATAACAAAACACCACTCGGGTTCAGATCCGGGCGGCCATTCTTCCCAATCACACCTCTCCAGGTTTCACTGTCGTTGCCAACATGAGCGTTGAAGTCACCCAGTAGGACAAGGGAATCACCCGGGGGAGCACTCTCCAGTACTCCCTCGAGTGTATCCAAAAAGAGTGGGTACTCTGAACTGCCGTTTGGTGCGTAAGCACAAACAACAGTCAGGACCCGTCCTCCTACCCGAACGCGGAGGGAGGCTACCCTCTCGTCCACCGGGTTGAACTCCAACGTGCAGGCTCTGAGCCGGGGGCAACAAGAATTGCTACCCCAGCTCGTCGCCTCTCACTGCGTGCAACGCCAGTGTGGAAGAGAGTCCAGCCCCTCTCGAGAGAACTGGTTCCAGAGCCCTTGCTGTGTGTCGAGGTGAGTCCGACTATATCCAGCCGGAACTTCTCTACCTCGCGCACAAGCTCAGGCTCCTTCCCCCCCAGCGAGGTGACGTTCCACGTCCCAAGAGCTAGCTTATGTAGCCGAGGATTGGACCGCCAAGTGCCCTGCCTTCGGCTGCCGCCCAGCTCACAATGCACCCGACCTCTATGGCCCCTCCCATGAGTGGTGAGCCCATTGGAGGGGGGATCCACGTTGCCTCTTCGGGCTGTGCCCGGCCGGGTCCCATGGGGACAGGCCCGGCCACCAGGCGCTCGCCATCGTGCCCCAACTCAATCAAGATATCTATCATATATCCTGTGTACTTGTTTATTACAATGCTATGATTCTGCCAATTTGTACTCCTTTATACATTTAGTTATTGTTTATTACTAAATAAGCTAGGCAATAACTGCAGAGACACGGAGAATGGGTGTCCTTTTTGGACATTGGTGGGCCATTACCATTACTTCAATTCAGTTCTTTTACACTGTACATAGTATTGTATAACTAACCCATCCCATTCATTATACTTTATATCAGAGACCACTTTTAGTGACCATATGCAAATTTAAAACTAATTTAACAACAGTTTACGAAAGTAATTTAGGAAACGGAAAGTGGAATTATTTATAGTGGTGTCCGAGTACAACTTTTTAGCTTCTAATACGATACCAAGATAGCAGCTTTGAGTATTGGTCAGTACCGATCATACATACTTATTTTGTAGTCAGGGTCTCTGCAGGCTTCAACTAATCAAATTTAAGACTTTTTAAGACTCTTTAAAACCAAAATAAAACCAATTTAAGACCCACCTTACATCCATTGTCACCATCTCATGTGACAATTATGACCTTGTTTGCTATTTTTCTGTGTTTTGTGTGATTTCCTGTCCTGGTGCTCTTATTTTCGGTCTATTTCCTGTTGGATTCCTTGTTTTGCTGTACCTTCTGCTCTGTTTACTGCCAGCACACCTGTTTTCCATTGGTTAATCTAGCCTATTTAATTTCACCTGTTGCTCATTGTGCTTTATACTTTGTGACTGTGTCTGTTTTCTATCCACTTCCATACTGCACTAGATTTGTTTTACACTTTCTATGTTTTCTGACATTACTGACAAAATAGAGGAAAACACAAATAAGCCACGTGAGCTCCGGAAAATCCTCAAAAACCAGCTTCCTGGTTGCAGCCAGAAACTTAAAACCAGACTCACCAACATCAACATCAAGGAGGGTGACTCCCTCATTACAGACAAAATGGAGGTATTAAGCAGATTTAACACCTTTTTCACCAGCATAGCCACAACTCTAGTCAACAAGCTGTCCCACCACTCTGGTCGCTTTGGTGTAGAACACATTAAAGCCTTCTACAGAAAGCTAGGAGTATCCAACAACGATTTCAAATTAGAAACGGTCTCAGCTGACGGGGTGTTTAAAAAATTGAGCGCGCTCCACCCAAACAAGGCCACCGGCCTTGATAATATCCCCTCCAGATTCCTCAGGGACTCTGCCACCACCATTGCCCCAATCATCACGCACATAATAAACCTCTCAATTACACAAGGCCAAGTACTAAAAGATTTCAACATAGCAAGAGTAACTCCCCTCTTTAAAAAAGGAAGCAAATTCGAACCTGGCAACTACCGACCTGTTTCTATTCTCAGTTCCATTTCGAAAGTAATGGAGAAAATAGTTTATGAACAGGTCGATAGTTACCTTACCACTGATAAACTCATGTACAAATTCCAATCCGGCTTCAGAACTAACCACTCCACTGACACATGCCTTTTCTATCTGACCAACCTCATCAAACATGAGGTGGACGTGGGCAAATACTGCGCCATGGTCATGCTGGACCTTCAGAAGGCCTTTGACACCGTTAACCACGTTATACTGTTAGATAAGCTCAGAGCAATCAGATTTGATAAAACCTCATCGAGCTGGATGCAATCCTACTTGGAGGGGAGGAAACAGGTGGTAGAGGTGAACGGCACCCTGTCACCCCCCCTCTCAGTAAGCTGTGGAGTCCCCCAAGGCAGTATATTAGGGCCTTTACTGTTTCTAATATACATAAACGACATCTCATCAGCATGCGACTGTGAATTGTTTTTGTTTGTGGATGACTCGGCCCTGCTGGTATCCGACAAGGACAAGTCACAGGGGGAGAAAATCCTCAGTGCTGAACTCTGTAGAATTTGCACCTGGCTCGCTGACAAGAAGCTATCCATACACTTGGGTAAAACGGAATCCATCCAATTTGGGGCACATCAACCTTAAGAAAGTCAATGACTTCACTATAAAAGTGGGTGACATTGTTATCACCAGTAAAGATGAGGTCACCTACCTAGGTTCCATTCTAGAGGCTAATCTTTCCTGTGATAAAATGGCAACCAAGGTAATCAAAAAGGCCAACCAACAAACGAGATTTCTCTATAGAAACTCCTCTCTGGTCAACAAAAGCACCATGAAGATTCTGGCGGGAACTCTCGTTCAACCCTTTTTCGATTACGCATGCACCTCCTGGTACCCTAGCACCTCCAAAACCCTCAAATCTAGACTCCAAACATCCCAGAACAAGCTAGTCAGGTTACTTTTAGACCTCCACCCCAGATCACACCTCACTCCTACCCACTTCTCCAAAGTGGGCTGGCTCAGGGTGGAGGACAGAGTAAAGCAACTTGCACTGAGCCTAGTCTATAAAATCCGCTACACCTCCCTGATACCGAAGTACATGTCAAACTACTTCCTTAACGTAAATGACCGCCATAACCATAACACCAGGGGAAGCTCCACTAACCACGTTAAACCCAGATTCCGATCTAACAAAGGTCTTAACTCTTTCTCTTTCTATGCCACATCAATGTGGAATTCGCTCCCAACAGGTGTAAAAGAAAGGGCATCTCTATCCTCCTTCAAAACTGCACTAAAACAACACCTCCAGGCAACTTCAACCCTAAACTAACACCCTCCCTTCCACATCATACCTCTTCGGATTGTAAATAATCAAATATAAATAATCAAATGTAAACACTTTTTCTTATACTTTCTGATCTCTCTCTCTGTGTCCACTACCTGCTGTACATATCCTACCAAGTCAGTCCTACACTGTTCCAATGTCCATTTCTCTGATGATGCAATTGTTGATGACCTAAGTGTTGATACCAACCAATCCTAACCCCCCCCCCTCCAACCCCCCTCCATATCCCACACCCCGGATTGTAAATAATGTAAATAATTCATTGTATATACTCTGATGATTATCTTGTGTGATGACTGTATTATGAAAATAGTACACGTTTGTATATATCTGTATCATGAATCAATTTAAGTGGACCCCGACTTAAACAAGTTGAAAAACGTATTCGGGTGTTACCATTTAGTGGTCAATTGTACGGAATATGTACTTCACTGTGCAATCTACTAATAAAAGTTTCAATCAATCAATCAAAAAATCCAATGCAATGGATTTCTTGCCTGTACTTCCCCTCCCTTGCTTTGCATCCTGGGGTCCAAACCAACAACTCCAACATAAGAATGTAACAGAATGATCCAGCCAACAATGGACCTTGCGGAAAATGAGATGGTTTGTTTCCTGGCGCCGCAGCTCGCTGTTCGTCTAGGAGAGGAGATGGGGGACTATGGAAAATGGGATCACCCGCAATGCTGCCACCATACTTTCTGTCCCGGGGACGCTGCTCGAGATGACGCCATTGCACTTTCTTCCTTTTCTGATGGTGCCACCCTACACGGCACCTCCACCGCGCCGTTCTCCTCGTCGGCCACGGAAATGGCCGTTCGATGGATGTTCTCCACGCCAACACAGCAATTCCGGGGACCTGGGTGCAGTCCTTACCACTGCTGATGTAGCGATCCTGTGCTTGTCTGCCTCCTCTCTGCCCGTTGCATTGGCACTCCACTCGCTGCCATTATATGACTCTTCCCTGCTAACTGGATTAGTAACCAACCCTTGGTTCGTCATGACGAGCCGTGTGCCACTAGTCCTTCCCCCCTTCATTCCCTTGCTTTCGGACTTTTGTTGATGTCTTGGACTGCTTAAAACCGTCTGATATCCGTTATGTTAGGAGGCCATCTTGTCATGATCCTACATTACAGTTTTGACCTTGTTAGGTATTTTCCTTTTTTGGATCATTGTCTGGACTGGTACTTTCTTTTTGGTTGTACTTCCTTGGATTCCTTGTTTTGCTACACCTTCACTGTCTGCTCTATTTCCTACCAGCAAACTTGTTTCCATTAGTTAATTCAGCCGATTTAGTTTCACCTGTCGCTCCTTGCTGGTGCTGAATAATTTTGCTTTGTAACTTCAGCAGTGTGTGTCTTCTGTGCACTTCTATGCTGCATTAGATTTGTTTTGCTCTACCAGTGTTTTCCAATTAAATTGACTTTTTGCCTATTTTTAGCTTTCTTTTCTCTGCATCCTGGGGTCCAAACCGACAGTGGCATCATAAGAACGTAACAGCCCTGCTGGCAATGAAGTACAAAAACATAAATGAAAATATTTAGGTACATTTTTGGTACAGCAGGGGAAAGAAATGCAAAACGTAATGTTAGGGCCACTTTGATACATTTTGTCCATTATGAATGCTAAAAAAACAATACAGGTCAATATAATATACCGTTGGTTCTCAAACTTTTTTTTTTACCGAGTATCACCACAGAAAACATTTGTCTCTCCAAGTACCACCATAATGACCAACATTAAAATACAATAGCGTAGTAGGCCGATAGTTTCAATATTTTGGCCACTGTAACATTACACACAGTTTGAACAGAAACACTGTATTTTTGTATAGGAAATTTAAACACTGTACTTAAATCAAGTGATTTTTTTTGGCGCACCACTAGTTTGAGGATCACTATACTATATTACAAGCTCTACAGTATACACTTTGTATTATAGATGACAAAGTAATATCTAATAACACACCTCATTAATAACAAATTTTATCTTTACAATAAGTCAGTAAAAAACAAGCTGTGGGCCAAAAATGTTTTCATGCCCGCACTTTGGACACCTCTGGTTTAGTGTTTCTTTTAAGGAAAGAGTTCAGAATATTAATGATTATTTAATATTTTTAAGTGCACTATTACCTGAAGTTCAGCATTAATATGTCATTAAATACATTTAATCCATCCATCCATTTTCTACCGCTTGTTTTAGGATTTAACATTTGAAACACATTGAAAAGTAATCACCCTCTAGACATTCGCGTAAATGTTGAAAACAACCCATTTACTAGAACCAACAAACACATGGTTAGAAACTGAAGAAGTCAACATGTTATACGTCATTATAACATAACTTTTCGCTTTAAAAAAAAAAAAGTGAAGTTTATGCAAACAGAACAGTATAAGTAGCGTCAGTGTCAAAGTCAAAGTGGTGTCCTGGCTGGTCTACCAATAACTAAATAGGTGACATGGACTCAGTAAAGTATTGACAAAGACAAATTCTTCTTTTAGCGGCATCATTTTGTGAAAACGTCATTGGAATAGAAAATCAACACAAGCTCATAGGCAGTGGCTAAATAACATGGCAGACAAAGTTTCCTTATGATAATACTCTGTTCCCCAGTGCTTCACTGTACTGCAGAAAACGAATAATAGATTATCAGTTTGAAAAATCTTCTCACATGTCTGAGGGGGTGTCTGCTTTTCTTTAAGATGATATGCAATGATAAAGTCCATCTTATTTCTCTATAACTACACAATAATTCAGTGTTATCACATTCGCTTGACTGTTTTGCACTCTTAATATACTATAACTCACTGTCATGTTTTGGTCCAACCACATTAATGTGATGGAGATTCGAAGTACGGTTAGCTTTGTGCCAGCTATAGTAAATATAAAATAATGATGTTATCCATGTATGTTTATTTTTTCATGATGTCAAGGACTGGTAGCATTTTAAAATATGTTTTAAGGTAAAATAGAAAAAATCCAGGCAGGAAAGAATAATTTATAATATTTCCATGGAAATATTTCATGTCACATTTTCTGGAGAAAGATGTGTGTTTGCGCCCTAACAAGGAAAATCCTGGGTATGATACTTTTTTCCAAGGACCCAAAATTACACAATCCGTCAAATGTGCTGTTTGTGAAAAATGTGCAACTTTCTAAATGAGTTTAAAAGTGATCTAGACTAATGTACATGAACAAACTTTCGACATCATCTCAGTGAGCATCCAAAAGATTAATTCCACAAGTATGTTTTGCTTTTTCTCTGGCTTTTTAAACGATGTATTTATGGTGATTTCACCACAGAAGGATATTAATGATGGCAAAGAAGATACATGTGATGATGACCAAAGAACAGGAAATGTAACTTGTTGTGACAAAGGAAACATTGTTTACTGGTTTCTCCAGTACAAGATTGTATAGCATGAGGCTTAAAGCCTAATGTGCAGTAACTGTTTTCCCTATTAGTTTGTCAAGCGTCTTTAACTTTTTTCATTTATATTAAGTTGATCCTTTTATATAATTTTTTTCTCCAATGTAATGACATTGATGTTACTTCAAACATTGCCTCTATATTAATGAAAGCTTGGATTTAATTTACTGACTTAACTTTATTTCCTATGGGAAAAGTTTTTTCAGAATAAACTTAAACAACTTAAAAGTCAATGAGCATCGGTTTGTGTTCGTTTTCCAAAGTTCCACTGTGATTTCCTAAGTGAAAAAAGTAATTAGATCATGACTTGGCATTTTCCCGTGTTATGTGTCTTAGTTATTGTTTAGCGCTCTTATTTTGGTTGTTGTTCCCGTTTTGTTTGTGTGTTCCTGCAAGCAGTTTCACTCCCGCCTCTGAGCGTCTTCACGTCGCAGCTGTTTTCATTTTGTAGTTACAGCTTTTTGAATTGTGCTTTTGCTGCTGGCCTTTGTTGGGATTTCATCATGTATGTTAATAATTGTGGACGCTTCTCCGGCTGTACATTTTTACCCGTGAGTTTTTGCTGTTTTCCAGCATTCCGTTTTGTTTATGCCCTGGTCAGTTTAGTTTCATTTTCCATAGCCTTCCCTATGCTTTGGTGTCCTTCCTAGCAGCACCCATATTTTGTTTATTTGAGCTATTAAATACCTGTTTACCTGCACGTTGCCTCCTCGGCTTTCTGCGTCTTGGGAACATGTCAAACTTTTGCCGTCATTCTACCAGAGCGTCACAAAAAAATGTATAACACGTTAAGGTGTATGTTTTTTCTGCTTTAATTTGCAGAATGTATAACTTGAGTAAATGCTGCTGTACCGTCTAAATTGTGCCCTTAATTAATGATAAGGAAAAAAAAGTGTTTTTTGTCAAACTTTAAATCAATTTGATACATTTTTTGTACTAAAACATACAATAGCAAAAAAAAAAACCTATTCAATAAGAATTTTTTTGTGGAATATGTTTTTTACTATCATTAAAACAAACTTTTAAACAAACTCCTATTTCGACCAGAATTCATCCCTTTTAGAGATGAGCACAAACAGAGTTGCTACAGTAACCATTGTGATTACATTGGGAATTATGTCTTTATGTTCTAATCAGTGATGGAGCAGGAAGGGGCTAGGAATATCACCACATCTCCCTATAGGCAAAACACGTGCTTTGCCCCATAAAAAAGCACATGTAAAATGTCAATGCATGAATAACAGGGCGCTTCATATCAAATTGTACCAAAACATATTCTTAGCCCCTTCCTGCTGTCATTGATAAGAATATACTGAGAACTTTCTTCTGTCTTTCACATCGTCTCCTGTGGTGTACAGTGTTACCGGGCAGGTAAGTTAATGTATTGATATCAAATCCCGGTCGGGGTTGAGTTAGGAACATAAACAACTTTATTTTTTCATTATGTAAAATGTATTACTTTGCACTAAAGACCAATTTATCCATCCATCCATTTTCTACTGCTTGTCCCGTTCAGAGTTGCGGAGGGTGCTGGAGCCTATCTCAGCTGCATTTCCTATTAATTCGTTTTAATACAAAACATGCATCAAATTAAGTTAAAGTTTGATTTAAAAAAGTATAAGCATTGTTTGACATAAATAAAAAAGTGTGAACATGGGGGGTCACAAAAATAAATTCTACTTCGGGCCTCAATTTTGTCAGGGGTGGCCCTAAATATCAATGGGGTATTATTTCAAATGAAGATCTGGGTCATTCATAAATTGACATTTTACATGGGCTTTTTCCTGCAAATCACACCCTCACCGACCACATTACTATTGAGAATTTGATATGTTCAGTGTTACTTTGATTTACGAACCTAATTGGTTCTTGAACATGGTTCATACACCAAACAAAGTTTGTATAATGAAGCAGAGTTCCTCGTAAGAATCAATGTAAACATGAATAACTGGTTCTAGCTTCGACAAAAGCCCCTATTTTAGTTTAAAAAAAACTGCACACTTTGAAGAAACTATAATGTATATACACTACAACAGAGTTTTTCAACCACTGTGCCGCGGCACATATTGTCTGGTGTGCCGTGGGAAATTATGCAACTTAACCTAATTGGTCCAAAAATATTTTTTGCAAATCAATAATTATAATCTGCAAATAATGTGCCTTTGTCTAGTGTCTGTGCCGTATAGAGCTTGGCAGGGTAACCATGTAGTACTCCAGTAGGTGGCAGCAGGTAGCTAATTGCTTTGGAGAAGTCGAGGATGGTTTGTCGTGATCCCAATATGCAGAGCACAGCGGGAGGCAGTGTGCAGGTAAAAAGGTATGTAATGCTTAAAACAAAAATGAACAAAAGGCAAGTCCCGCTAGGAAAAGGCACTGAAGCATAGGGATGGCTATGCAAAACGTAAGTACAACTGAACTGGCTACAAAGTAAACAAAAACAGAATGCTGGACGACAGCAAAGACTTACAGTGTGTGTCCGTGCATGACATGACATTCAACAATGTCCCCACTAAGAAGTATAGCGTCCACACAACTGAATTAGTCTTGATTGCCAATACAAAGCAGGTCAGGCAAAAGCACTCAAGGGAAGACGTGAAGCTGCTACAGGAAAACACCAACAAACCAGGAAAAGCCATTAAAATAACAGGGCAAGACGGGAACCAAAGCACTACACACAGGTAAACAACAAACTAAAAAAAAAAGACAACCTTGTGGAGTTTCATTTTTTACCGTTTCTGCTGGTGGTGTGCCTCCGTATATTTTCAATGAAAAAAATGTGCCTTGGCTCAAAAAAGATTAAAAAACACACACACACATATATATATATATATATATATATATATATATATATATATATATATATATATATATATATATATATATATATATATATATATATATATATATATATATATATATATATATATATATATATATATATATATATATATATATATATATTATATGTTGATTGGTTTATACATAAACCAACCAATCTTTTTTTTTAATCCAAACAACACAGCAACATTACAGCAAGCTTAAATGTTAACACACGCTCACACTCACACACACACACACACACACACACACACACACACACACACACACACACACACACACACACACACACACACACACACACACACACACACACACACACACACACACACACACACACACACACACACACACACACTCATTGGTCTTGTGTGTGTAATAAAAGTGCCATTTTTGTAGGTCTCAATAAAATTAAAGACTCGCTGCCAAACAAAGCATCCTCCCCTGATAAAATTCCCCAACTGAAGGCGCCGCAAGCCGGGAGCTAACTAGCTAAAACGCTAGCAAAACAAAGCTATACAGTCAGACTGTAAGAGTTTGGACACATTTAAAGCGTTTCTGATCACACAAAGTGATCTCTAAGACAGGCAGACACAGCTCTGACCGGCGCAAAGTAGGACAATTGTGGAAATAAACACGTTCAAAGTGCCGCTCGCTCTCGAAGCTCTTTGAAATGGCCGCGCTTGTGTCTAGAGCAGTGGTTCTTAACCTGGGTTCGATCGAACCCTAGGGGTTCGGTGTGTCGGCCTCAGGGGTTCGACGGAGCCTGCGCCGCGGAGGTCAAGACACACCTGTCTCATCGTGTAAATAAAAACTTCTCCCTATCGGCTTTATGGATACGGCAACAGCAGAAGTCACATTGATTTGCATGTGTGTAATTTGTTGTGAGTTCATGCACTGTGTTCGTTTTGTTCTTTGAACAAGGTGATGTTGATGCACGGTTTATTTTGTGCACTAGTAAAAAAAACATAACATTGTCTTGAATTTGAAAAAAATACAATTTATTTTTCACTAAAGAAGGGTTCGGTGAATGCGCATATGAAACTGGTGGGGTTCGGTATCTCCAACAAGGTTAAGAACCACTGGTCTAGAGGATGTAAACAGGATGTGACGTAAGGGGCACCACCTCTTCATCAAAATCACAGTCCCCGATGGCTTCAAGTAGAATGTAAAAAGAATGAATAAATAAATAAATGAAGCGTTTTGTATGGAGAGGCATATTTGGCGCTATGTATTCTAAACCGAAAAAGTTGCAAATAAAGGCATCCGTGTCACGGCTGGTTACATCAGGCCATGCCTTATTTTGCGTTTGTTGGTGTTCTCCTGTGTTTCTTGTTTTAGTCCCTGCCCTGTGCTTTTATTTTGGTGGTTCTTCCGGTTTTGTTGGTGTTTTCCCGTGGCCGTTTGACTTCTGTCCTGGAGCACTTCCACGCATAGGCGCCGATCTACGTTTCTGCCAGTGGGTGCTCGGTGTGTGTGTATTAAAAAAAAAAAGACGTTCAGCGAAGTTAATATGCTGTATGATTTGTGGCTTTATTATTTCGTAAAACGGACCAAACTCGCCACAAAATTAACTACAACAAGATTGATTTTTCAAAAATTATTTTAAAGATTGATCAATCCAATTGTTTGTGGGTGCTTGGGCCCCGAAGCACCCACGAGATCGGGGCCTATTCCACGCACCTGTTTGCTGTTGGCAATCAAGACTATTTAAGTTGAGCCTTTTGCTACCTTCGTTATCGGGACTTTGTGTGGAATGGATAGTCATTCATGTGGACGCTCTTTCCTCCTGCCGTGAGTTTTGCTGTGTTCCAGCATTCCGTTTTGTTGTTTTGCAACCTGTCAGTTTTAGTTTCGTTTTTGCATAGCCTACCCTATGCCTTCCTAGCGGCACTCATCTTTGTTTGTTTGAGCTACATTAAATACTTGAACTTGCATTCTGCTTCCTTGGTCTTCTGCATCTTGGGAACACTCCAGTAATCGCCGTCATGCGACCTGAGCGTCACAGTTTGTAAATTGAGGTTCCACTGTATTTACTCACACACTGTGTGAGTTACATTCTTTATGTATTTGTTTTATTTTTACTTTCATTCCAATCACAAACTTTTCCATCTCTTTGCCTTAGTTAGCGCTCTACGCATGTTCTTGCGTACTTACTACTTCTACTGGGTTGAAAAGATTCAGCACTGCTGCCACCAAGCTGCAGACTTGTTTATCGTTCTAACTAGAGTGTGGACAGAAATAATAAAAATCTGGAACCTGACCCACTATTTGAGAAACATTGACATAATCTATGCATAGTTTATGTTTTAAGTTGAACATGTTGTAAAAGGATGGGTGTCCTTAGCGACATGTGTGTGTGTTTGGGTGTTGATTGATTGATTGATTGATTGAGACTTTTATTAGTAGGTTGCACAGTGAAGTACATATTCCGTACCACTAAATGGTAACACCCGAATAAGTTTTTCAACTTGTTTAAGTCGGGGTCCACTTAAATTGATTCATGATACAGATATATACTATCAGATATATACTATCATCATAATGTGTGTGTTTGGGTGTGTGTTTGGGTGTGGGTATGGGTGGGGCAGACGCATAATGTTGAATGAATTCCATTAGAGCCTAAATTACCTTTAATAATACAACAACAGGCAATTAGTGGGGTGCCATTAGTATGGCACTGAGGTGTTTGCTCGTGCGTGTGGCACAGGCCAAACATATGGTTTGGCTCATAGCAGGCCGGCCGTTATAAAGCTAACATTGTCATGACTGATGTATGGTGGCGTGGTAGTGAGCTCTGAAAGATCCATTTGTCTTCTCAATTAAAGCTGAGAGGGGGAAGACAGGAACGGGATATGGGGGCTGAGAAGTTGCGCTGCTGGGATTCTACCCCCTGTGCGGTCCGCACTTAGGAACATGTGGCGGGGGGCCGGAGCGAGCCCATGTATGTGTGTGTTTGTAAGAGCCTGAACAAGTGTGTGTCAGACACTTGGAGGCAGGCCAGATGAAGCCTGGGAGTTGTTTCGGCAGCTTTTTTTTTTTTTTTTTGCCTAAACCAAATAGTACGTATGGCCTGCTCCCATATATTGCCATATTCTCCCACCCCAGTCTCCATTTTGCCCGGGGCAGAGGCCACTTTAATGTGGGACGCCCGGCAAAGGCAATCAGAGAGCCAGACTCTTCTACGCCACACAGTCTCTTATCTGACTTGACGACATGGCGTGTATGTTCTCTATTTCCCTCCTCCATCTCACACTGTCTCACCATCAAGTACAACCCAGATAAGCCCTCATTAGGGAAAAGAGGAGAGAAGGGGGCAATTATTTCTTAAAAATCTACAAATCGTCCATTAGGTCATCATTCTTAACAAGTGCTTGAATAATTATTTTATCTACAAAGACATTCTTTGATGCTTGTCAGCTCATCCGGTTCATACTTGCTGTTTTATTTTCCATCTGTCTTTTAGAGAAATGAACCTAATCACCACATTACTCACATTCATAGTCATTTTTTTGATTAATCATTTGGTTGTGAAATGTGATTTTTTCATCTACTGTACATCTGAATTGTGCCCCAGCAGTTATTATTAAGCTTGTTTATTTTGTATCTGTACAGGCACTATAAGAGTTTTAGGATGAGACCGAAACATTCACGGCTGCAGAAAAAAACCCTGCCAAAAATTGATTCTCGCCGCGGGAGCGCGCACGCTTTTTAAGGCTGCACTGCTTGGGCTTTGTCTTTCCACAACTGATTACTACGTGTGAGACAAACACTTTATATTTGTGGTTATTGTAAGGATATGTGTTTGAAATTATTTAAGCCTTTATCGTGTCCGAAAAATGAGAGTTGGCCATTTGTATGGTATTAATGAGATTGTTAAGGACTGTTTTTGATCTAATGTTAAACCTCTTTCTTGTTTAAAAGCTACATACAATATCAACTTTTCTTTGTTCATGCACATAATAAATATTCACAAAGTGCGTGGATGTATTCAATAAATCAATGTATTCTCCGCAGAGGCCACCACAGTGTATATGTTTCTTGTACTTTTTATTCATAGCTGTATGCAGTGTTGGGACTAACGCGTTACAAAGTTTCGGCGGTAACTAGTAATCTAAAGCGTTATTTTTTATATTCAGTAACTCAGTTACCGTTACTGCATGATGCGTTAGTGCGTTATTTTACGTTATTTTTTATGTAGTATCGGCTAGAAACTGAAGATCTGAGTGTGTTTTGAGGCGTACGTGCTTTGTGTGGGTGGGGGCGGGAGACTCCCATACCGTAGTTGAGGAGCGCAGGGGAGACGTTCCTTCGGGGCGAACAAACTTCACTTTACCTGGAAGTGGTCTTTACAGCTGAGGGTGAATGACGAGGCCGGCGGTTTGATGCAACTTTGTGACTTTATTGGACGCAGCCATCCAGCAAGCTAGAGAGAGCACCTGCAAGCTAGGGATGTGCGTATCGATCCTGTGGTATCGATATATCGATACTCACACGCTACTCATTTGGCATCACTTTTCTGAAAAAAGTATCGATATAAACCAAAAAACGGCGTGTGGGGGATGCAAGCATCACTTTCAGATGTTTTTGATGACTTACTTAACTTACTTTGTGCTGGGACACCTGGCAGAGTATAGAGCTGGCCCAGTCACGTGACAGGAGACAGCGAATGAGCGTCGTCAACGTGCAACACACACACACAGCCAGCCGACAGCGATGCAGCCAGGCATATCCAGTGTTGTCCAATTGTTGACTTAAAACAGGCATTGTTTTTTTTTTTTTAGTAATGTTTACTGAATATTTTTGTTTAAATGGTTATCCTAAATTCAAATAATTTCCACACAGGGGAATTTACTGTTAGTTGAAAATTGCTTGAGTATTTAAAACAAGATAAGAAAGAGATACAATTTGGAGATTCTTCATCTTTGCATTACAGTTTTATTTTTTTCCAAGAAAATCTTGAAATATATGATTGAATGTGATTTTGGTTTTAATCTGTAACATGATTTCTTACATTTCGAAAACATTCGCCTATTTCATATTTCATTAATTGCTAATTATATCACAAACTTTAAAAAATAACTGCAGCTTCTTGCGATTCAGATTTGACAGTTAATCGGAAAGCCCTAATATATAATTATTACTGTATATAATATATAATTATTATTATATATAATATTTAATTTATTTTTCATATTTATGTTATTTATTTTAATTTTACTTTTATTATATATTGACCATAATACATGTGGTATAAATGGTCTGTATTTGTCTTGTGATTTGTCTTAAATAATAATAGTAATAATATTTTTGACTGACAAAAATTGCCAATAAGAAATTAATGGTATCGGTATCGGTATCGATGAAAATGCAAGAAAAAGTATCGGTATCGTATCGCATCCTAAAAGTGTGGTATCGCCCATCCCTACTGCAAGCACTCACTGTCGCCGGTCGCTCACTTCTCTCGCCCACTCACTCACTGACGTCATTCACCTCACACGCTGTCATATCTTAAAGGGCCACACACACACACACACACACATAAACGCTACTATCATAACAACTAACAAGACATCAAGGCGAAGCCAAGAGTCAATTTTTTTAACAAGGAGAAATTCTCAATACTTTTCTTTTGTCGAGCACAAACAAAATAACATTTTTGTTAAATGTAAGTTGTGTCTTGGATCAAATATCCTATCTACTTCAAGTTAAAGTGCCATTATGTTGCAGCTATTTAAAATAGTTTTGTCAATTTGTTCTGGCCAGAAACAAATTGGCCTTTGAAACATATCTTTGTCTTTGTGTGTTGTATGTAGACCACATTGTTTGTGTGTTGTATGTAGACCACATTGTTTGTGTGTTGTATGTAGACCACATTGTTTGTGTGTTGTATGTAGACCACATTGTTTGTGTGTTGTATATAGACCACATTGTTTGTGTGTTGTATGTAGACCACATTGTTTGTGTGTTGTATGTAGACCACATTGTTTGTGTGTTGTATGTAGAGCACATTGCTTAGCAGAGTTCAGTGATGCAAATGCATGTCAAGTTGATCAACACATTGTATTATTCTCCAGTGCAATAACAGTACTGAAATTAAGGCTAAAGGGCATAAATGGGAGCTTTTAAAAAAGAAAAGAAAAAATGAAGTAACTAAATAGTTACTTTTCAAAGTAATGCATTACTTTTTGGTGTAAGTAACTGAGTTAGTAACTGAGTTAATTTTGAAATGAAGTAACTAGTAACTATAACTCATTACTGGTTTTCAGTAACTAACCCAACGCTGGCTGTATGTAGAAGTGGCTGGTTGCATCAGCTCTGCTCTTTTAATGTCTTTAATGTCATTTGTGTTCTTTGATATTTCCCTCTAACACACATGTAAGAGGGATGTGTGCTATGGCTATGAGTTGTTTTTTCCCTTGGCCTCAGTCTGGACCCCCTCTCCAGGGGCCCAAGCTTAGACCGATTATTTTCTTTCTCACCCCCCCCATTGTTTATCTGTACCTCACCTTTTTTGTAAGGGGCGCTGGAAGTTGGCAGACCCGTCAGCGATCCTGTTCTGTCTCCCTGTAATGTTTGATCCTGTTCTGTCTCCCTGTAATGTTTGTCTGATCTTGAATGGGATTGTGCTGAAATTTTTAATTTCCCCTCGGGGATTAATAAAGTATTTCTGATTCTGATTCTGATTAGGAGATGTGCAGTTGAAATGTGTCAATATGAAAACGATACTTTGAATTACTTTGGCGATTATAAATTATAATTTTGGGTAGGTTACAACTTTTTAAAAGGTACTTCGACACGTAAACAGTACAATAAGTACTTTATTATCATATATGTAACTCTATATACTCTATGGTACTCTATATGTAATCTAATAATTTATGCACAGATAAGATGTGTCAATATCCAAGTATTACATCAAATCACTTTTTGGCAACCAAGAATACAGTGATTTAATGAATATGACAAAGCACTTTATTAATAAAGTATAGCTCGGTTGGTAGAGTGGCCGTGCCAGCAACTTGAGGGTTCCAGGTTCGATTCCCGCTTCCATCCTAGTCACTACCGTTGTGTCCTTGGGCAAGACACTTTACCCACCTGCTCCCAGTGCCACCCACACTGGTTTAAATGCAACTTAGATATTGGGTTTCACTATGTAAAAGCGCTTTGAGTCACTAGAGAAACGCGCCATATAAATATAATTCACTTCACTTCACACTAATAAATATTATGTGCATGAACAAATAACGTTGTATGTAGCTTCTAAACAAAGAGGTTTTAGCACATCAATATCGGCTCAACAACAGTCCTGTACAGTAACATTAATACCATAAAAATGGCAAACAACTTGTTTTATTGGACAAAATAAAGACTTGGATAATTTCGAACACATATCGTTACAATAACCACCAACATAAGTGTTTGTCTTACATGTAGTAATCAGATGTGGATGGACGAAGCCCCAGCAGTGCAGATTTACAAAGTGATCCACGCTCGCGGCAGGAATACATTTTTGGCACGACACTGGAAGCAGCAAATAATATATTTAACTTACAGTTGTGTAGATGTCATGATTGATGACTCGTTTGCCGATGGCATCATAGCAGTAAAATGGATTTTGTATTTCACTGTATCTCTATTGTACACATATTACGATGTGGAACATGTTAAATTCAGACATTTTTGTTTTGGTGGTGACTTCCTCATCTCACAAAGAAAAGCACCTGACTGACTTTTCTTCATAACTAATCTTGTCCCACCCATCGCCAAGACAAAGTTAAATATGATTGAATTTTGTTTCTGTCAACATTTTTTTATAGTTTTTTTTACGTTAACTAGCATGTCAGTTAATTGTGTCATCGTCTTCGTCAATGTGCCTTTATTTTGATAAGTTCCATCCATCCATCCATTTACTACCATTTATTCCCTTCGGGGTCGCGGGGGGCGCTGGAGCTTATCTCAGCTACAATCGGGCGGAAGGCGGGGTACACCCTGGACAAGTCGCCACCTCATCACAGGGCCAACACAGATAGACAGACAACATTCACACTCACATTCACACACTAGGGAAAATTTAGTGTTGCCAATCAACCTATCCCCAGGTGCATGTCTTTGGAGGTGGGAGGAAGCCGGAGTACCCGGAGGTGGTAAAGGAATGGCTAAATCAGGCTAGATTTAAGGTTTTAGAAGGGCCTTCCCAAAGTCCTGACTTGAACGTGTGGACAATGCTGAAGAAACAAGTTCATGTCAGAAAACCAACACATTTAGCTGAACTGCACCAATTTTTTCAAGAGGAGTGGTCAAAAATTCAACCAGAAGCTTGCCAGAAGCTTGTAGATGGCTACCAAAAGCGCCTAATTGCAATGAAACTTGCCAAGGGACATGTAACCAAATATTAACATTGCTGTATGTATACTTTTGACCCAGCAGATTTGCTCACATTTTCAGTAGACCCATAATAAATTCATAAAAGAAGCAAACTTCAGAGAGCTATTTAGTCCATCCTCTGGCCTCATTCGGCCTGGTGGTTTTGATTGCTCCCATGCAACAAAGTTACGTTCTCGTTCATGCTCCTATTTCGTGTTTTGACTAGCATCCTTTTGGCTAATTAATAAAAAATATTGTATATTGTAATATAAGTATTGCATTATGTAAAAGTACTGAGTAAAAAAAAAAAGTTGTAGGTAAAAATGTATCAAAAACAATTTAAATTAACCAAAACATGGTCAAAATGTTATGAAAACAAATGCAAAAATAAAGTAATGCTATTACAAGATCATTTTATTTTTATTTTTTTTACAGTTAATAAAGTTGAATATTTTTAAAAGGATAATATGAGGATGAAAAAAAGTGGTAATTTTTTGAGAATGAAGTAGTAATAATTTAGTAATGAAAAACAAGTTACATAAGAATCATTTACAATTCACAGTTATTTAGAAGCAAAGTTTACTGTATTAATTCCTACCCCTTCTTCATATCACATCCCAGCAGTTAGTAATTTAATTTGCTCAAAATGCCCTGCTCACACAAATCCCACGGACATCACATCCTCAGCAAAACCCCAGAATGATGAAATGTACAATGACCTCCACAGGCGAGTCAAGTTGTCATATTACATGATGCTTAAAGGGGAACTGCACTTTTTTTGGAACTTTGCCCATCGTTCACAATCATTATGAAAGACATGACGACCGATGCATTTTGTTTTTTAATGCATTCTAAATATTAAATAAATGCAATCAAAAGTCCACTTACAATGGAGCCTATGGGAGTCACTCTATTCTGCCTATATAACCCCTAAAAAAACATTCAAACACCTCCATTAAGGTTTTATATGACACGACGGGGTCGCATCGTGGTGCGTGGTTGTTCTCCCAGGGATGCAGACGGCTTCGGACACAGCGTGCAGGTAGGAAAATTATTTATTGAGCATTAAATCAAAAGGGAACAAACAAAAACGTGCTCATAGCACTTAAGACAAAAAACAAAAGGAACTAGCGTGGGAGCTAGAAAGAAAAATAGCCTCGCTTGTAAACTAGCAGGAATAGAAATCGTCGTCAAATGTTGCATCAAGCAAATTAGGAAGCCAGACCGAGTGAGGCCAGGGCAAAGACTAAATAGCCCTCTAATTAGTGCCCGGACAACAGGTGAGCGTCTCGAACACTAACCAGAGGCAGCTGAGCACAATCTGCCGTCATGGTAACAGAAACAAACAAACACAAGGTGCTGAAAACACACGTGACCTGAAAACGTAAACAAACTATGATCCAGGCAGTGGATCCATTATAGACATGATGTAAGTGTATATGTAACGGGCAAATTTATCATAACTTTTAATATTTACCTATTCTGATCATTCATATGATTCATACGGGGCGCATTAATTTCAAAAACGCATCACGTTTGTTTTTTTTCTACATCACTAATCATTAGTCACTGCAGACTTCATGGGAGCCAACAAACATAACAAACCATCACTTGCTGTGCAATGTCTGCTATCATTAGGATGCCGACAGCTAGGATGTTCATATATTCTCATTTAGATGAGAATATATGAATCCTCGCTAAGAAAAGGGAGGTGGAGCCAAGCGTCTTTGCGTGTTGTTTTCGCTATTTCAGGGTCTAAACTGGCTGTTAAAGTGTACCAACTTGTCGGAATACGTCTTTGTCCTTCTACTTTCCAGGTGAGAGGCATTAATTATGATCTACAATAAAGTTTGACGAGCATGGAAACGAGTGAGAAGCTGATTAGTGAATCAGGTCAACATTGGCACACAAGCTCATGATCACGGTGCCGCTATAAATAGTTTGTCTGCGTTAGCGCTTTAATAACAATATCACAATATTGGTTAATATTCAAGTCACAAAATGTAAATGGAGTATTGTTGGCGGTTTTTGAATAGTTTTACTTGGGTTTAGGGGCGGAACAGAGGACCTCCCATTGGTTTCGCTTTAAGCTGACTTTTATTTAGGTTTATTTACGAGTTAGAAAGCATTAAAATAAAAACATACATCTGTCATCATGACTTTCATATTGATTTTGAATGATAGGCAAAATTCCCAAAAAATTGCAGTTTAAATTTAATAAAAATAAATTGGAATATTATTGTTGTCATTGTTAATAAATCATAAAATAGTAATTTTTTTCACATAAATATCATTGATATTGGTGTCATTGAGTGTGTTTACTATTGTTTTTGTTTCCTTGTTTTTCTTTTGATTGTCTAATGAACAATTTTCTGGCTTCACCAGGTGATGCATAGTTTGATAAGAAATCGTTGCAAATCCAAATAATCACTTAGTGATTGACACTAATGTAATGTTCCTGCTTTGGCTACTTGATTGGCCGGCGACGTGAAGCTGAGGGGCCATTGCTGTTCATTTAGTCCTAGCTGTTAAAGACATGAGTGAGAGTTAATAATAAATACTAAGACAAACCAATGCACTCGTTAACATGACAAGCTTGATTGCTGCCATTAGGGACCAATAAGAAAACATTCAACTGAACCCAGTCTGTCATGTAGAGCTTGAGGTGACCTGAACTACACAATACCGAGACTAAACAAATATGTATTATCTCATTTTTCTCATAGTTGTCATTTGCACAACAACTCAAAGAAAAAAAAAAAAGTACATTTAGGTACCAATAAAGTTACTTAACTTAAAGATAGAGGACCAATGAGGATTTTCCTCTTTTCGGACTTGTACATTTTGTTACAATGTTGGATACTCGTGTTAAACAATACCAACGTCAAATCCTAAGGTTCATGCATTTGGGCGTGAGCAGTTTTGGTTGTCGCTATACACTTTGTTTTAGAGTATTTTATGACCAGTGAGGTGGTTGTACTGATGTAGGCATTTCATTTTGTGGGCTTCTTTTTCCCATGGGAACCCCTCCACACACAAAACAATGCAGACATACACAGAAAGTGGGTTATACATAGTACTGTGGAGACAAATTGATGGACAATTTACACCAAAAAATATCCAATATGTATTATGTAGAACACAAGAAAGTGTGTCAAATGTAGTTTAGAATCGTCATAGGTTCCCTTTAAAATGTGTTAATTGTGCATGTTAATGTGCATGGAGATGAGATATGTGTCATGCTTTGTGTCTGAAAGATACTTTCCTGAATTTTTGATTAATGTCCTAATAAAATTTACCAGGACATTTTATTGACAGGAGATAAGTGTGCTGAATACCATAGAACAATGAGTAATTTCCCTATGCACAGACATCACACCCTCCATAAGCTGCCATCAAGTGTAAAAGGGTGAGTACACAATTCATACTTTGTTACACTTTTACAGTTAGGAATATTAAAACCTGTGCCTGTAGAGTTCATGAAACCTTTGAGATGGTGGTAGTCTGACATGGACTATTTCTATACACACATATCATACCACAGTGGAGGCAAAAAGGGAACTGGTCACATTTCACAGTACAGATTTTCTTACAGTCCGAGATCATGTCTTTAAAATCGCTATGCCGGTTCCGGTGTCGGAATATGAAAGCACACCCGTTTTAATCTGTTTTTCAGTTTCTAATGCTATGTGCATAGATGTTTCTGTATATGTCAGTCCTCGTTGTGCCATGTCTCAAATCTTTTCTGTGTAGGGCTCCAAAGACATTTTAGCCAGAGTCACAGGCACACGGGTACTGAAGTACTTATCCCTGCTTTTTAAACACAGTCAGGATTCCTCAAAGGACGCTCCATTCATAACAACATAAGACTGTCCTGGACATTATTGAATACAGGGATTTGATTACAGACAATGGTTTTCTGCTCTTCTTGGACTTTTATAAAGCATTTGACTTATTGGAACATGACTTTATGTTTCTAGTGCTGGATTTGGATTTGGCATTTTGTGCCACTTTGGGATAAGGGAGCAGTCCCATGCTGCACAACAGGGCATTTATACACTAACGAGGAAGCAGCGCAAACACATAGCATCGGCTCAAAGTTAGTAGCAGTCATGGTGCCCTGTAGTCACGTGGGTGCATTTTGACTAATCGTCGAGGAGATTGCCTGAAACCGAGTTGGCCATATTCTTTTTATACACGACTCTGCATCATGTGATGTTATAGTGACATCTAGTGACCACTCAGTATACCAATCATCACAATCTGTTTATTTATCTTTAAAAAAAACATCTGCATAGATTTCACTGACAGTCAACTACAGGCAAAATCTAACAAATCAGATTTGGATCTGAAAATCCTTAGTTGAAGACAGCCCTAGTTTTGATGTTTTACTCGTTTTATACCGCACACTTAAAAATGAGTGCTAGATGGCAGTTAAAGTACTTACTCAAAACTCATTGTCAAATTACTGTACTATTTTAATTAATTAGATCTAATAATAGAAAGGTAATAAGTACCAAGCCTTTGTTACGGACATCCTCTATGTTTATTTTATGATTGACAAGTGTTTGTCCACCTTAAACATTAATTTGTCTTCCAACACATTTACCCTCGCACGTCAAGAGCATTTTTTGTTGGTACATGAGAAACGATGAGAGATTATCATCAACCATCATATACTGTATCTGTCATGTAAATACTGACTCTTTGCTCACATAACTGTCACGACTTGGTTCTTGGGGTTTGCTTCTCCGGAAGGCAAAGGAAAATTGGCGCGGGCAAGGCGTGAATTTAAATACATGATTTATTTTTAACACTAATAAACTACAAAAAAAGGAAGCAAACAAATGGCGCGCACAAAGGCGGAAATACAAACTTGACTAAGAAACAAAAGACATGCACGTGGGCACAAAAACTATGAACAAAGAAACAAAAACACTAACTGTGGTCTTAATAAACAAAACTTACTTGGCATGAGAAAAACAGGAAAAAGAGCAGCATGGATCATCAGAGTGGCAGGAGTGTGAATGTGTGAGGACGCCAGGACGAACAACAGAAACAGACAGATTTAAATAGTGACGTGATCAGTGAAAACAGGTGCGTGACTCGAAACAGGTGCGTGACAAGACAGGTGAAACTAATGAGTTGCTATGGAAACGAACAAACAAGGAAGTGCAACCAGGAACTAAAAAGAGTCCAAAAAACAAACACATGGCCAAAACAAAAACATGAACAGACATGACAGAACCCCCCCCCCTTACGGACAGATCCCAGATGTCCAAAAAACAGGATCAAGAGTCATGGGAGGGCGGGAGGGGGACATGGCGGTGGGTCGCCAGGCCAAGTGGCCCCGAATCCACCGAGGCATAGTCATGTGGCAGCGGCGAGTGGAACGCCGCCGCCACAGACGAGGTGGGCGACCCGGGAAGGGCCACATGCGTGGCCGACGAAGAGGTGGGCGCACTTGGCGTGGCGGACGACCAGGTAGTGGCCACAACCGTGGCAGACGAGGAGGCAGGCGCGTTGTCGTCATTGCAGGCGTGGAAGCCGCAGATGACGCAGGTGCGGGTGCAGCAGACGAAGCAGGCGGCGAAGCTTGGCGTGGCACTTCGGGCGGCGAAGCTTGGTCTTGGCCGCTTGGAGGGTCTTGGCTGCTTGGAGGGTCTTGGCTGCTTGGCGAGGGTCTTGGCGAGGGTCTGGGTTTTGGTCTTGGCGAGGGTCTGGGTCTTGGTCCTGGTCTTGGCGAGGTTGGTCTTGGACTTGGTCTTGGCATGGTTGGTCTTGGATTTGGTCTTGGCATGGTTGGTCTTGGACTTGGTATGGTTGGTCTTGGACTTGGTATGGTTGGTCTTGGACTTGGTCTTGACATGGTTGGTCTTGGACTTGGTATGGTTGGTCTTGGACTTGGTATGGTTGGTCTTGGACTTGGATTTGGTCTTGGCATGGGGGGTCTTGGCGTCGTGGAGCTGCGACTGGCGGCACTTGGCGTCGTGGAGCTGCGACTGGCGGCACTTGGCGTCGTGGAGCTGCGACTGGCGGCACTTGGCGTCGTGGAGCTGCGACTGGCGGCACTTGGCGTCGTGAAGCTGCGACTGGCGGCACTTGGCGTCGTGAAGCTGCGACTGGCGGCGCTTGGCGTCGTGAAGCTGCAACTGGCGGCGCTTGGCGTCGTGGAGCTGGGGGTGGTGGAGCTTGGCGTGGAGCTGGGGGTGGTGGAGCTTGGCGTGGAGCTGGGCGTGGTGGAGCTTGGCATGGTGGAGCTTGGCATGGTGGAGCTTGGCATGGTGGAGCTGCTAGGCATGTTGATAGCCTTGGAGCAGGGCGTGGCGCAGGTGGAGGTGGCCTAGCTGGAGGCTGTGGCTTGGCAGGTCGAAAGACTGGTGGTGGCGGTCGTGCTGGTGGCTGTGGCTTGGCGTGACGAAATTCAGGTGGTGGTGGCCGAGATGGAGGCTGTGGCTTGGCAGACCAAAGAACGACCCCACCTGAACAGTCCCCAGCCCTAGCCCCCCCCTCAAGGAGCGGATCCCAGACGCGCTCCCTGCGGTCTGGAACCGTCTTTTGGGGTGGGTGGACGGAGGTCAGGAGGGGGGCAGAATCTTCCCCTCCAAACTGTCCAAAAAGTATTTCTTCTTCCTGGGATTGAGTGGGGGAAAAAAAAAAATTGTGTGACTTGGGCGTGGCTTGAGTCCTGGGGGGCGGGGCATGAAAACTGGGTCACTGTGACTGATATGCTCTAATTTGTAAAAACATGTCCTGATAATGCTCTATCATGGACTTAGAGTATTTTGCTGGGGGCGGGTGATCAAAAGAAAAAGAGTTCAGAAAAAAAAAAATCCTGGTCTGTGATGTCATTTTGGAGCTGCGGAGCTGGCAGCAACCTGCTTCCGCCCGGAGTGGGAGGAGCCTGCGGCAGCGCCGCATGCTGTCCGCTCGCCTTCCCTGATGTCCTTGGTCTGGAGCGGTGCTTCCGGGACTGCGGTGACGCAGCGCCGTCCTCGGACCAACTGGAGCTCAATGGCACCAGATTTCCATCTGGCCCCCACATCAGGTCTCTGCGCTTCCCGGAGGAATAACGCAGCGTCTCTTCCTCCGTCGCGCGGAGGACCTCCCACGGTGCCTCATCAAAATTGTCCAATTTTCTTTTGCGGAGGAACTCTTCTGCTGGCGTCCTACTGTCACGACTTGGTTCTTGGGGTTTGCTTCTCCGGAAGGCAAAGGAAAATTGGCGCGGGCAAGGCGTGAATTTAAATACTTGATTTATTTTTAACACTAATAAACTACAAAAAAAGGAAGCAAACAAATGGCGCGCACAAAGGCGGAAATACAAACTTGACTAAGAAACAAAAGACATGCACGTGGGCACAAAAACTATGAACAAAGAAACAAAAACACTAACTGTGGTCTTAATAAACAAAACTTACTTGGCATGAGAAAAAACAGGAAAAAGAGCAGCATGGATCATCAGAGTGGCAGGAGTGTGAATGTGTGAGGACGCCAGGACGAACAACAGAAACAGACAGATTTAAATAGTGACGTGATCAGTGAAAACAGGTGCGTGACTCGAAACGTGAAACAGGTGCGTGATAAGACAGGTGAAAACTAATGAGTTGCTATGGAAACGAACAAACAAGGAAGTGCAACCAGGAACTAAAAAGAGTCCAAAAAACAAACACATGGCCAAAACAAAAACATGAACAGACATGACAATAACTCCGGATATATAAAGGTTAAATAAACATATGAATACATGTATGCAAGGACAGTGTTTTTCAACCTTTTTGGAGCCAAGGCACATTTGTGTTCATTGAAAAAATGCGGAGGCACACCACCAGCAGAAAACATTAAAAATTATATTGACAGTAAAAAGTCATTGTTGCAATTGTTGGATATGAATTCAAACCATAACCAAGCATGCATCACTATAGCTCTTGTCTCAAAGTAGGTGTCACGACCTGTCACATCACACTGTGACTTATTTTGAGTTTTTTGGTGTTTTCCTGTGTGTAGTGTCTTGCGCTCCTATTTTGGTGGCTTTTCCTGTTTTGTTGGTATTTTTCTGTAGCAGTTTCATGTCTTCCATTGAGCGCTATTTCCCGCACCTGCTTTGTTTTAGCAATCAAGACTATTTCAGTTGTGCGGACGCAATTCTTCTTTGTGTGGAAATTGTTGATTGTCATGTCATGTACGGATGTACTTTGTGGACGCCGTCTGCTCCACACGCTGTAAATCTTTGCTGTCGTCTAGCATTCTGTTTTTGTTTACTTTGTAGCCAGTTCAGTTTTAGTTTTGTTTTCTATAGCCATCCCTGAGCTTCAATGCCTTTTTTAGGGGCACTCGTCTTTTGTTTATTTTTGGTTTAAGCATTAGATACGACGTTTAGAAAGCAATTAGCTACCTGCTGCCACCTAGTGATTTGGAAGAGTATTACACAGTTACTCTGCCGAGCTCTAGACAGCAACGACACTCAACAACGGCACTTTATTTGCAGATCATAATTACTGGTTTGCATAAAATGTTTGTAACTCAAAGAGGTGAAATTACATAATCTCCCACGGCACACCAGACTGTATCTCACGGCTCAAACCTTACGTAGGTTTGAGCTATACAGGAGATAACAACCGTGCCCTTTACCTAATAAAGAGTGGTTACACTTTGCTTTTTTGCGCTTCGACTACACAAGAAACATAGATAGTTGATGTGCACGTTCGAGTGCAGCGCCGAGGCAAATTTACTTGGCAAAAATCATGCTGATTGGCCATGCCGGGAAGTTGCGGCATGGCTGAAAATAATTGGCAGTTGGATGAATTTGGGTGAATTGGCTTTTTGCAAATGTAACTCCTGTTAATGGCGGGAATGTACTGTATTCACATAACTGATAATAGCAACATAAAAGAATGGAATGGAGTTCCCACTATTGACATATTTTACTAGTCAAGCCCACAGCTCCATTTTCGGTTTAATTAATGAAAACAAAGCTAAAGTGATGTCGGAGGTGACTGTATTTCAAAGAGCCATCATGGACACGTGCACACACACACACACACACACGCACATGCACACACACACACACACACACACACACACACACACACACACACACACACACACACACACACACACACATACACACACACACACACACACACACACACACACACACACACACACACACACACACACACACACACACACACACACACACACACACACAAGATCTCTGCCAATGTTGCATAAAGAAAAGTAGGATTGTTCGCCAACTTGTCATGCTGTCCAACAGCTCCTAATTGGACCTTCTCATTATCCGTCCTCAGTGGCACTGTGTTGGTGGTATGCAGTGAAATGGAATCGCACTTCTAAGAGGCGCAGAGGAAGTGAACTGTATGCTCAGTGTGTGATGCTTTTTAATTCAAGGTCTCATCCAATTCCCTGCTGCCGCATGTGTCAGAACATCTGGAACAAGCCTTCGCCTTCCGTCTGTGTGTTGTACAACTGCTGGCAACTCGGCCAGTTCAGAGCCAGTCTGTGGTTCTTTTTCCAAACATATTTGATACTCTCTCATGGAACCTGAGGAAATGTTAGTATGGGGCAACTTTAGTAACCTTATTTCCTTATTGGATAATATTGTGTAACAGCCACCAATAGAATAACCACAAGCACACTTAAAAAGGGCAAATCTGTACTCTGCCAAGGCTTAAACAGTTGCCACCTGCAAAGTCAAAACGTAAAGATGAAAAGACACAGTTATCCCAAAATATTCTTGGAAGAAATGGGAAAGGGTCCAACAAAAATACACTATAGTGTATTTTACAAGTTACAACCTATGAGATATACAGTAAGTGTCAAATATATATGTGTGTATATGTATATATGTATTTACGTCAAATCCATTTATATATGTATGTATATATATATATATATATATATATATATATATATATATATATATATATATATATATATATATATATATATATATACATATATATATATATATACACTGAAAAAATATTTTTTTAAATTTTGAAATATTGAATAAAATAATTTTTTGGAGATATTTTAAGATTTAAGAAAAATTTTTTAAATGAAAAAGTGCAAATTACAAATTCAAATTTCTCATATTTAAGCAGGCAATAAATTGTTCTTTTTATATCCTTTATTTACACTCCTACAGTTTTGAGCTTATTTTCATATGGTATTTTAGGTGACTTTCTTTTCTTGAACATGTATGATTTTTTTTTTTTTCAAACATCATTACAACTTGAATTTTTAGACTTCCATTGTCTAATGCGCTACAGTTTTTCTCCAATATTTCATTTTATTGTGTAAGTTTATGAGTTGTTTTTTTTATCATAGTGTAAGGTTATTTTTGTGTTAAATATAGCCCTAACACTCCTTCTAAATAGTATTCGAATAATATCCATAATATTAAAAAATGTATATAAAAAATGTAGGAATTATTCTGGAACCGAACCTCTTCTGCCAATCTGCACCCATGAAAACAAACTGCTTGGTGGTTGTCATAAATTGGACACACCAGGCCGTCACAGACTAAGGAAACATTCTCTGCTTTGACGCGGCTTTAGAGTTAACCTCCTTTAACGAGCCTCTGGCCACACTCGCCTTCATATTTATTGTGAAAATGTCTAATAACGTAGGCAAGCGGTTTGGGGCGGAAATGGTTTGAGTGTAGCCCTCGTGTGTGAAACGGAATCCTCTCTGGCATTATGGAAATGTGAGGCTCAAAGCAAACTGAGGCCTCTCTAATAGTGCGGTGTGCACGCTAATGAAATCAGCGACCAGGCCGGGGCTCATGAATGCTCAACTTTTAATTTTTCCTCGTCCAAGTGCCCTCTTCAACTGGGTGTTCCAGGGTTTCTTGTTCCAGTTGTGTACCAGTAAGACCTTCAAACAAGTGTGAGTTGAACTGACCTTCTTATCTGCAAAAAGAGAAGGAATTAAAATTGTATGGCATCACTGAAAGATCATAGTACTTACTACATGGATGGGCCTAAAATCTATATCGCAATATATATTGCATCTTCCTGCAATAACAATCACAATATAATATTATTTGACATGGACATGATAATAGAACCATTTCAAACTTGGTTAAAAATGCTGCTAATTTGGCTGCTTACATATGCACTAACATATTGTGTCAGTTTCAATTGTATTATTTTGTTAGAACTATTATTAATCTCTTTTTTTAATATTTTTTATATTTGGTACTTACTGTCTTAACGTGGTTCTATCTACACTTATGTTAAAATGTAGTAAGCACTTATTCTTCTGTTGAATACTTTACATTAGTTTTGGTCAATACTACAAATGTGGTTATCGATCAAATTCCAAGTAGTTACAGGGGCATTATTAGTCATACCAATGTTCATACTTGTTTCAAGATCATTAAATAACTTGATGAGCAATTCCTGAAGGAATTGCGTGTGAATGCTCCAATGCTGAAGTTGAACTTCAAAATGACAAATTGTTGAAAGGGAGCACACAATTCCAGAACAGGCTGAAGATTTTGAAGTTGGAACGGTTTGAATCGGATAAAGAATTTAGGAGTTGTGGAACTTTGAAAAATGTCCCATTCATTTCAATGGGAATTTCATGGAAATTTGGGAATTTCGGGAAAAGCAGGAATTTTTTTGAAAATGCTAAATATTTTGAATGTTGTGAACAAGTTTATTAAATGGTTGGTGTTGGAATTTTTCAAGTAGTTGGATGTAGTAACATTTTTAATTGAGAAATTATATTACGGAATTCCTGGAATTTCGGGAAATCCGGGAAATCCAGTTAAAAAAAACACTTAGTTTTTTGTCCTGATTAAGAGGAATGTTTTGAAGGTGGAAAGGTTGAAGTGGGTTGAAAAATGTGGGAGGAGTAGTCGACAGAAAAAAGGGTTTGAAAAAATGGGAATTCCTGGAATTTTTTTTTAAACTTGAAATAATGATAGT
This sequence comes from Entelurus aequoreus, assembly GCF_033978785.1. Classification (NCBI taxonomy): domain Eukaryota; kingdom Metazoa; phylum Chordata; class Actinopteri; order Syngnathiformes; family Syngnathidae; genus Entelurus; species Entelurus aequoreus. The sequence goes on along the minus strand of NC_084732.1, from coordinate 43,026,055 downwards.
TTGAATGTCCAGGGTGAGTGGAATATGTTGAAGGTGGATTGGTTTGAATCGGTTGAAAAATTTGAAAATGGTGGAAGTTTGAAATATGGCCAATTCATTTTGAATGGGAAAAATGTCACGGAAAACCTGGAATTCTGGGAAATCTGGGAATTTTTGGAATTTGTCAAGGGAAAGCCTGCGATTCCCAAATAGGCTGAACAGTTTGAAGTTGGAACGGTTTGAATCGGGTGAAAAATGTGGAAGGTAGAGCGTGCCCAAAATCTGGAGAAGAAAAAGTAGAGGAATAATAATAAATAGATTAATTTTGGTGTAGAAAACCAAAGCAGTCACACAATTACATTTTTGATCACAACTGTAAACTGACAAAAACACAGGATGGCTCTGTAACAATACCAATTAATATTTTAATGATTTCTTTATTCCCTTATATTACATACAACATTCATAATTACCGGTAAGACAATACTGCAAAATAACAAAACAAGAGAAAAAATAACTATTAGTGTTTTGTTTTTTTACAGAGTTTGTAAACAATAACAAAAATGCCAAAAAAGGGTTTGTGATGATAAAAATGATCATCATTTTAGCATCCACTATATACTTGTACTATACTCTGTATCGTTGCCATGGATATTTGTAACGCTCCACCCACCTTTGTTTACATTCAAGAGCTCTACCTTAGCAGTTAGCTTGGTGACTTGGATTTACTGTAATTGCATTGCATTATGGTTAATTTATTTATTCATTTATTAAAGTCATTGAATTTACACATAATGAGAAAGTAAGTAAAGTAAAGTAAATAAATCATGTCGGAACGAAAAGTGTTTTTGCTTGAAAAAAAAATAAAAATAGCTTACCAGTCCAACACAAGCCACACATTGTATTCATGCATTGTATTTGCCATTGAGTGATGCTGGTGCTTAACAAGTATTTTAGTATGATGGATAACCTATTTTTAAGGCAGTTAAAATAGTTCATTAGTTCACTCTCAGCATTGCCATCATTGAAATCACCACCTGCATCATTCACAAAAAACAGATCATGAACTGACTGATTGCTTTATTTGTCCTATTTAAAGAGTCAGGGCCTTTTTAGGATGAAGGGAATTTGGCGGCTTAAAAAACACCCACCTCAGAGACGTGGAATCCGTGAGGAAGTTCTGGGTTAATTAGATTTGTCCTACGATGCAGCACAGCAAGTTCCACTTCAAATATTTATGGATCACACGTCAAGAAAACAGACATTTGAGACCTCTCTGAGAGCTGACTAACATAGCTTGACTCCTCTCAAGCACACACACACACACACTCACACACACACTCACACACACACACACACACACACACACACACACACACACACACACACACACACACACTTGCACTCGAGGAGTACGGCACAAATATAGGTCCGTAGGCAAGATACCTAAATACTGTAGTTGTTATAATAGTTGTTCCCGTTTGTTGTGAACGAGCGCATGTAAAATGTCAATTAATTAATGACAGGGCTCTTCATATGATCTTTTACCTAAAACTCCTAGCCCCTTTCTGCTCCCTCACTGATAAGAATATAGAGGCCCATTTCTATGTGTACCCTTTTCATTGTCCCCAGTGGTGCACAGTCTTAGTGCAGGTCTTGTAAACGGTTCTACTGGGTTTGATTTCCGGCTGTAGATGTTTCGTGAAGAAATGCAAATTTTGATTTAGTGCAAAACATTTATCGAATAAAATTCAAGATGATTAAAAAAGTTTAAAAAAAAATTGTAATGGAGCTGGGGGACTCAAGATAAAACTCTGCTTAGGGGCCCAATTTAGCCAGAAGATGCTCTCAGTAAAGACTGACTCTTTTTAGAACCTTTTACCTGTTCTTTTGTGGACCAGCCTGTACACCTCTTGTCTTGTCTGTGTTATGTTAGTACTGTAGCTCTCAGTTTGGGACTTACTGTTCACAGTTGTACACAGTTCTTTTACTAATTTTGACAGACTCAGAATGTAAATTAATTGTTAATTTCAGGACAAATTGGTAGAGTCTGGCAGCCAAAATCCAATGTTTCTTCATTATTACTCTAACTATCACTCATTATTGGTATAGTATTAGTGTACGGTACAGTAATACGGTGTCAAATAGATTTAAAGATGAATGAGAGAGTAAAGTAGATATGATTAAAGAGCCAGTTTGTAACAATAATAGGTTAAACTTTGATGTGCTTGTTCTAAGAGTATTGTACTGTTCACAGTACAAGGAATTAAGTAAATTGGATAAAATTGCTATGGTATGAAAAGGGGTAGGATTAAATAAGCTCTGCTTCTTCCTACTCCTTTTCGGAAGTGCTGTAATGAAACAACTGGAATTGTGAGATGCATTACATTGTATTGTATGCATGTTCAAAATAAAGTGAAACTGAACTGAACTGAACTGAACAGCTGTGTGCAGTTATTGTATAAACTTTGCTGCACATTAAAATTAGAAATTAGATTATACATTTGTCACTTGTCATATAGTGAGAGAAATTACAGGAAAATAAAAAAAAAAGGGTATCGTGGACAAGCCAGGACATCTTTTTTTTCAGAGCTGCTTTTTTTCAGAAGTTATGAGTTATTAGTTATTAGTATGTACAAATATTGTATTAATTATCACTCACGATGTCTACATCACTATATTAATACATTCACTACTTTCCCTGCATTTATAAGAGTGGCTTCAATGTCCATTACAGAACACCTATAATGACAAACAAATACAACATTTATTTACTAGAGCTTCAAATATGATTATCAACAACACTATGTGATCAGTTATAACCAATAAGTTATTAATTGATGTATATCTGGGGATCAATCAAGATGATGCCGTTTTGTGGCCAGGCTTATAAAGGTCTATAAGTCCTCCTTCAGGCCAAGCCTCCTTCCATTGCATCTCCATCCTATCAGCCTTGTTGTAGTTTTAGCGTTTCCATATCGAGTGTACTGGCAGATATAAGTTAGAACTATAGCCTACTTTTTTTTAATTAGAAATTGCAACAACGGCGGATGCATGTGCATGTACGGGCCAGTTTGCCCCGCAACAAGAGAACAGAGAAAAAGAAGGAACTTGACTACAACTTTGGACTACATGGCATACTCGCGCAAAGCACTTCTGGTAAATCTATACCATATACGGATATATCCGCTGTAGGCGTTGTCCCGATACCAATATTTTGGTACCGGTATCAAAATTATTTCGATACTTTTTGGTACTTTTCAGTACTTTTCTAAATAAAGGGGTCCACAAAAAAATGCATTATTGGCTTTATTTTACCAAAAATCTTACGGTACATTAAACATATGTTTCTTATTGCAAGTTTGTCCTTAAATAAAATAGTGAACATACTAGACAACTTGCCTTTTAGTATTAATTAAGAAAAACAAAGGCTCCTAATTTAGCTGCTGACGTATGCAGTAACATATTGTGTCATTATCCATTGTATTATTTAGTCAAAATGATTAAGGACAAGTGGTAGAAAATGAATTATTAATCTACTTGTTCATTTACTGTTAATATCTGCTTACTTTCTCTTGTAACATGTTCTATCTACACTTCTGTTGAAATGCAATAATAACTTATTCTTCTGATGTTTGATACTTTACATTAGTTTTGAATGATACCACAAATTTAGGTATCAATCCGATACCAAGTCGTTACAGGATCATACATTGGTCATATTCAAAGTCCTCGTGTGTCCAGGGACATATTTACTAAGGTTATAAACATAATATACATTTTTTAAAAACGAAAGAAGATTTTGTGATGCCAAAAAATATCGACGTAATCATAGTAGTATCGACTAGATACGCAACTGTACTTGGTATCATTACAGTGGATGTTAGGTGTAGATCCACCAATGTCGTTTGTTTACATTCCTCGTCCTGCAGGGATGATACTTGTAAGAAATGTACTTTATTTGTCGCCATGGAGGCGAGGATTAGTGATTTAGAAGTAGTTAACACTGCCGACTGGGGCTGGACTTTAGCCGCTAGCTAGATAGCCATGTCTTGAAGCACCTCTTCCTGAGGGCGTTTCAGTGTTATAACTTCATCTTTATCTTTAGTTTTTAAGCCAAAAGGTGTCCGTTCTCCCTTTTCGGAGGCGGTATAGTACTGAATATGATTCAACCCTAATCCGCTGACGTAACTAAGGCAAAATACGTCACTAAAGTCTCAAATTCCAAACAGCTCGTTTAGAGCAGGGTTGGAAGAAGGCAAGATTGTTTCATAACTTTTATGATTTCAGAATTTCGGGATTTATGGCGATCTTAATTACACAAACGCCGGTACCAACATGTAAGAAACGTTGGTTTTGCATAATAGTACTTCTTCAAGTTAAACATGTAAGAGTTATTGTGTGAACAGTAACAGGCATGGACTTGGGTAGGATTAAATATAAGCTTTGCTTCTTCCTACTCCTTTTCAGTTATGTTGAAATGTGCAAATACAACCGCATGATGTTCTTTATGTTAAAAATGTCTGAAACAAATACATTCTAACCATAACCAACATAGTGATAGTGATCGTATAGTTTCATGTGATTGGAGTTGGATTGTGAATGACAGTACTAGTGTTGTTGAACTCTCTGCTCCATGATGGATCACAGAACAGTCTTGAGTCCCTGTGAACCCATCCGGCACCTTCCGGGGGACATATTCTGGTTACTGTTTCCCCATGCAGACTTCTGTCTTAACCCCACACACATCCTTAAATAGCCCTGTCAAAGACGCCGTGCATGCCTTATGGGCCCGAAGATCCACAGAGAGACAAAGCACTAAACAAGAGGTAAGACAAAGATGAGAGCGAAGAGAAATAGCGAGAGAGGAAAAACGAGGACGATACGAAGGAAAAAGTGACGAGACGGAGCTGCGTTGAAGGCAGCCAGGCGAATGTTTGCAGCCTGAGAACAGGCCTGTCCCACTATCTCTGCTTGGTCCTTTACAGCTCTACAAGGCCTGGGAGACGTTTTATAGTAGCAATCACTCAGATCCCCTTGGCTTTTATTCCATCTCTGGATTCCACAGTATTCCATTGCACGTTCTATTAATAGATGAAGGAGAAACACTGCAGCAATTAACAATCTCCAAAGTGAAATGAGTGCAGTCCCTGAGTTGGCTGCACTTGATGAAGGTGTTTGCATTGACCCCGTGTGTTTTCCAAAAATCTTGTTCCCTCCCATATTGAGTGACATAACAGCTCTTTTATGCCGGGGCGAGATCTGATGTGGACGCCAGTGTTATGCTGCCATTTGATCTGGAGAATGAATGTTGTTTCTGTCCCAGAGGGGGAGTGGGGGGCTGCCTTTCACTGAGCCTGCTGTGTCTGCTCAGGACCACACAGCCGTGCAGCCCAAGACCCCGGGACCCCAAATCATTAGATATAAGGGCTCAGTGAGACTATTGCTCGGCCTACGTCTCTCCACCCCGCCTTCTCTCCTTGCAGGACCGTTTTAGCGCAATCATGTGCCGCGAGCTGACAGACAGATGCATCAATTATGAGCATTTAGTGCAGCAGATACGTGAAAAAATGCGAAAGGGCAACAGACACCCTAACGTGTCTCTGAACGATGATGATTGAACGTGTGTGTGAGAGACACAAGCAAGCAGGCACACTCTTCTTTACAGCAACGTGTGAAACTTTTTACATTTTATTAAGTCTGTGCTTTAATGAAAACACTTAAATCACACAAAAATGTGTATTCTATCGGCATGTTTTGAGTCCTTAACCCACAGATCGTTTAGGTGTGTTAACGCCCTCTAGAGGGAAGGAAGAATTGTACGCACACCTTTAAAGTGTGTGTGTCCTCATGTCAATACAGTAGGTAAACTTAGTCAATAACAAAAATAGACCACACCTGTTTTAATGTAATTTGTGTAATTTGTTTACATGTGCAGTATTTATTTTAGTCAATTCATGGATTTTAGCATTGGAAGTCTCTTACTTTTTTTCTGTAAATCATGTAAAGTCATGTGAACTTTTAAGGATCAGCCTTTGCTCCTTAACACCAAATAATGAAGACTTAACAAAGAATAATAGTAATAAAAAAACATTTGAAAAATGTGTTAAAAACAGTACAGTACTTTCTTGCGAATTGTTAATAATACCCCAGTATTATGCAACAAATATAATTTTCAAGTCAGAATGCAACATTTTTTTTAAAATGTTTTACCCTGTATGTATTTTTTGGTAACAGTTTTGAGCAAAAAATATTAATTATATATCCATATATTATTATATATCTATAATTTATATATATATATATATATATATATATATATATATATATATATATATATATATATATATATATATATATATATATATATGTCAATGACATCATCAAACTGTAACTTTTGTTTGTTTTGGGTTGCTTTTTTTTAAAGAGTGAAGCAGTTCAATATGTCATTACTGTAAAAACAAGAATTGCTTTTTGTTGGCAATGTTTTTGTTTATATTACTTTGTGTTTCAGGTGATAAACGCTGACATTTTTATATTTTCAGTAAGTTTCTGCTGTATCTTGTTCATGATTTTTGTTGAGATTTTTATTTTTATTTAAATATATTTTTTTCATTTTTAAATTTAAACGTCTAATTTTTTCACCCGTGTACGATACACTGGCTGTTATTTAACAATACTCCAATGCCAAATACAACATAAAAGTCCTTAATTTTTCAAAGGGTATAAAAACAGTTTTGATTCCTATTTTTTTTGTTGCTTATTTTACTCAAATATCTAAATCAACATTAGCCCTAAACCAAAATACCAAATATGTAATTCTTTATTTTTTATTTAACCTATGAAAGCCTTTTATTTAAATGATGTCCCCATTTTCAATTAGTATACATTTGCATAACACTAGTTATTGTACTAATTGAAACTTGTGACATTATCTGATCAAAAAGCCTCCACAAGGGTCAACATTAAAGAAAAAAACATTACATGTTTAGGACCAAAGTTTATTGAGTAATTTGAGCTAAAAAAAAATTAAAAAAATACATGTACACTTCAAATACTTAAGGACTTTTAAGTCCTGCTTGGCTTTGAGAATAATTAAAGTGAATGTCCCCAGATGGTTAATAATGTACTGATAAAAATGTCAAATAAATAGACACATCTATTTCGTTCACTATGGCTGTAAGCTGGCCATATGTGTCAGCTGCGGGGTGTGCAAGGGTTCTATTTTCAGCACAAACTTGAAAAGTTTCATGCATCAAGTGTCTGTCATAAACCGTGCGAATCTCCTTGGTAGTGAACAAGACAGAGAAACTAACGCATAGAAAAGGAAAAACAAGAACTTAATGGTATTCCTCATTTCTATGCCAAGGGTTTAACCTAGGTCCAATGTTGATTAAATTGTTTAAATACACATTGAGGTCATATCACTGGCAAAAAAATATAAAAACTATACAAAATAAAATGGATACATCACTATTATCATAGCATGTCACTCTGCACGTGATCTCCACCAAATCCAAACAATTCTAAACTATACACCTTCATAGAACCACAATAATTTATTTGTGTTTATATTCATGCATTCATTCCGTGAAAAAATAAATAAATCCCATGTCAGTAATAGTTGGGAAAAATCCACGGTTTGCACCAAATTTTAATTGTGCTCCGTCTGCTAACGAGAGGTTTTGCAGAATTATTTATATAAGCTTTTTGCATGCACATTCTTTAAATTATGATTAAACATAATAACATAATTTTATTAATATTATATCAGACGTGTTCAGATGTGTTCTTGTTATTGTCTCATGTTGGCAAATGAGTCACAAGCTGGACTCTCCTTGCACGGCAGTCGGTCCACCTCTTCCGAAGTGGAACCAGAGGACAAGCTTGGGGGGATGTCAAGGGGTTAAAGGGAAGTGGCCTACGTGCAAGTCTCATAAAGGAGCAGCTAAGAGGCTCCTGTTCCATCAAACAATAGAGGAATCGTAGCCAAAGTCTTTCAACTTTCAGCCAGACTCAGCCAGCGCTGCCTCTGAAGTCTATTGGAGGCCATGCTCTCAAATATTTGGATTTCTGTGTCAAGATTTGTTTATGCATTTTTTTAACATTGCATAACATTTGACTGAACAATTTCACTTGACAGGATTTTGGTACAAAAATACTTTACCTAATTTTTTTATAACAACTATCATTGTATTATGTAAGTTAAACCAATGTTAAGTTTATCCAAAGTTAAAATATATATTTCTAAATTATGCTGTACTTTGTATTATTTCAGTGTTTAAAATGTTTT
>NC_084732.1:42957783-43015283 GCF_033978785.1 Entelurus aequoreus | reverse complement strand
GAGCTTCTACGACGTTTCGACGTTTTTGTTCAGTGAACAGTGAAGTGTCCATGCTGGATTTGCCCTACCAGAATTAAGGAATGAACCATTTTGCATTTTTGCATTCTTAATTTGATACAAAAAACGTTTTTTTATTGAAGTTTGACAGCAAAATCCATTTTATCTTAACTTTGTGTTGTATTTTATAATAGACGGATTTAAATGAAAGAAAAATAATCTTCAACCGCAGAGTGTGTTTATGGGACATGGACAAAAACCCCAGGAATGGACATGTTGTATTTTCTAGAGTGAGGTAAAAACACGTATTCCACTATAGATAGGTACTGCATATGTTAAATTCTCTGAGTAATTATAGTCACATTTTTTGCCTTATCTCAGAAACTCTTCCTGACTCATCATATTTTATAGAGATGTGTAAGGTTTGTAGTGTGTGAACATGCGTGAGAAACTCCCGTCAGCCTGCACAGGGCATGACCCCCATCCTGTCACCCTTGGAGGACCCAGACGCTCTTGTGGCAAGACAGGAAGGAGTCTGTGTTAAACTTCCCTGGTACCTGACAGCCATATTTCACTGCTTTGTGACCTTCATCAGCTCCTTACCAGCAGATAAGAAGCTATAGGACTAAAAATCTCTGCTTCCACATATCAGCATTACACCCTCCTCAAAACACTTCCCACCACCCTGACCCAAACTCGGTCACCTCTGTTGGCTTCTACCCTCTGAGATCGGTCCCCTTTCCCTCAGACATGGCCGCTTGTACGCTACCTGACCTCGCCTCCTGCCCAGACAATGAACTCTCCTTGTGTCTTTGCCAAGTCTGACCCCGACACTGCGAGTCAGGAAAATGCCAACATTAGCGTTGGTTTCGGAGTTTAATTAGCTTAGATTCTTTTGAAACAAACAGCCTTGAAGCAGTCCAACTATGCTTCATGCTGACAAGTAGGATTGCTGGATTTAGATGACATACAATATAAATGAGAGAAATTAGGCCGTCAATAGAGCTTCTAATGCTGCCGTTGTATTGTGATAAAGCTTGTTGATGACGAGGATAAGCAAAAAAGGTGTCCTCAATGCAATGTAGCATCCTCAATAGCACGCTAGCAGATAATGTCCCTACACAGTGCAGCTTTTAAATCACTAATCCTCGCCTCCATGGCGGAAAATAAACTGTGTTTCTTCCAGGTATCATTATCGCTGGAGGACACTACACACCGTAGGAGGATACCAAAAAGTGTAGCTAACCAATAAGCTAGAGCTTTTGAACGTAAACAGGGGTGAGCGGATCGGATTGATAAAAATATTAACATTACCGATACCAAGTATAGTATCAGTATTGGCAAGGCTATTTAACTGTAATAGCACAATACCGGCCCAGAGTTCACTTCAAAACTTGTGGGACAAACATTTTTGCAGCAAATTCCCACAAACACTTGAGTGCTCCTGTTGAATAGAGGCACTGTAAACACATCGGCAGATTCTTGCATTGACATTTTAACCTTTCAAGCAAACATTAAACACTGGGGTCCAATTTTGTGATTTACATAACTTAGGCATTTCTCAAGGCACCCCTTTAAGTCCTCTCCTTTTTGGAAATGTTTTTGTATTGGGATTTATGTAACTAATGTGTTGCTATAGCTTTTTTACTTCAGAGGCAGTCAGTAGTCATTTGTTTAACTTCTTTAGTTATAAGAGTGACGTTCCTCAAGGTTCCATCATAGATCCTCTCTTTTTCAACATTTGGGCTATCCAACTGGTGGCATGCGAGTCCAGTCAAAAAAAATTGTAGGAGACTCACGTTTTTGCAGCATATTCTTAAAAACACTATAGTGCTGTCATAGAGATGGTCTTTGACCAGCTTTTTTGCAGAAGTTCCTTAAAATCAGTAGAGCACTCCTATAACTCTGACAAAATAAATAGAACCATTTCAAATGTCTACTGAGGACGCTGGTTTTCTGGAATATAAGAAAATACGATTAATAGTGAAGGGAGAAGTCACGGTCCTTAGCTTTCTTGAAATGTGGCCTCCCAAAAAAATGTAGTTGGATGCCCCTGGTTTATGGTCTTTACTACAATGAGTAGATTGATATTTTTTGTTATCACCAAATTGTTTTTAATTGTCTTTGTTTACAAACTAAATGACACAATATGTTACCGCATCCAACAGCAACAAAAATTAGGGGCTTTTGTAACCTGTTTTGAAATAGTTATTTTCTTCTGTACTTCTAAATAATATATTGTGATATATATCCCGATATACTGTAGATTTTAGGCCGTATCACCATATACTGACTTGCATTTTTCCTGCAAATCTTACACGTATTGCTCATCTTCAGTTTTTTTACCGCCTGGAAAATGGGTTCTGGGTAGGTTGCCCACCCGGTGACAAGGCCGTATGAGGAATTGCAGAGCCATGTGCTGTATGGAAGAATGCAGCTCGTACCATTATGAGATAAAAGCCAGAGGGGGAGCGATCGCAGCCCCTGCTACCTGTCATTCGTTATCACAAATGCGGTATTAAATGTAGCGATAAGCGATGAAAGAGGAGGGAGGCAGGGTGCGGATACACACATGGGTGTGTGTTGTAAGCAGGCAGATGGTGCGGCCTGGCCCAGCGTCCAACTGATCCCACCGACAGCTGCTGTAGATCCTTAGTGAAGGTGAGCTTGAACTTGAAAGTCAGATCTTGCTGTATTACATCAAGTGTTTGGAGCGAAAATGCTGACCTTGTGTTTTTCTCTGTAATTGTGTGTGTGTGTGTGTGTGTGTGTGTGTGTGTGTGTGTGTGTGTGTGTGTGTGTGTGTGTGTGTGTGTGTGTGTGTGTGTGTGTGTGTGTGTGTGTGTGTGTGTGTGTGTGTGTGTGCGCTTCTAGGCAGGCAGCGTTACTGGTGGCAGTAAGGAGTAATTGTGATTGAGAGCATTACTCCCCACTCCACCCATACACACACAAACACACACACACACACACACACACACACACACACACACACACACACACACACACACACACACACACACACACACACACACACACACACACACACACACACACACACACACACATGCACAAGCGTGCTGCCTCTCCCATGGGTCATTCTGACACTGTCCAGATAAAGCAAGAGACTGATGGTGAGAGAGAGAGAAAGGGAGAGCGTGTCCGTGTGGTATATTTATTTGTGTTTAGCTTTCATGTGTTAATGTGTTTGCCATCTCATTATAGTGTATTTATCTGTCTGAGAGAGAGTTACAGAATCAAACAATTAATAGAATACATGATATGTAATTATTGTCTCACATTTTTAGGATTGAACGTTTAAAGCAGGGCTCTCCAAAATAATTTTTGCCAGGGGCCGGGCTATCTATCTATCTATCTATCTATCTATCTATCTATCTATCTATCTATCTATCTATCTATCTATCTATCTATCTATCCATCGATCTATATATATATATCTATGTATATATATATATATATATATATATATATATATATATATATATATATATATATATATATATATATATATATATATATATATATATATATATATATATATATATACCTGTATATATATATATATATATATATATATATATATATATATATATATATATATATATATTCTCTCCTGTCAATGATATGCATGTTTGCATGAAAGTACACAAGATAGATAGTACTAGATAATACTTTATTGATTCCTTCAGGAGAGTTCCCTTAGGAAAATTAAAATTCCAGCAGCAGTGTACAGACAATGAATGCAAGTGCATTTTATTGATGGCATTTTGACTGCACAAAAATACTGTGGCCCATTGTTGTGCCATTTACCCGAGACCATCACCTCATGTTGCAGCATGACAATGCACGGCCCCATGTTGCAAGGATCTGTACACAAGCTAAAAACATCATCCCAGTTTTTGTATGGCCAGCATACTCACCAGACATGTCACCCATTGAGCATGTTTGGGATGCTGTGGATCGGCGTATACAACTGCGTGTTTCAGTTCCTGCCAATATCCAGCAACGTTGCACAGCCATTGAAGAGGTGTGGACCAACATTCCACAGGCCACAATCAACAACCTGATCAACTCTATGTGAAGGAGATGTGTTGCACTGCGTGAGGCAAATAAATGGTGGTCACACCAGAAACTGACTGCTTATGTGACCCCACCAGACCCCCAGTAAAGCAAAACTACACATTTCAGAGTGGTCTTTTATTGTGGGCAGCCTAAGGCACACCTGTGCAATAATCATGCTGTTTAATCAGCATCTTGATATGGCACACCTGTGAGGTGGGATGGATTATCTTGGCAAAGAAGAAATGCTCAATAACACAGAATTAGACAGATTTGTGAACAATATATGAAAGGAATTGGTCTTTGGTGTGTATAGTAAAAGTTTGAGACCTTTGAGTTCAACTCGTGAAAAATGTGAGCAAAATTAAAAGTGTTGCGTTTATATTTTTGTTCAGTATATATAATTATTATTTTTTTAAATATATATTATTATTATTTTATTTTTTTAATATATTACCGGTATATATATATTTTTTTCTTAATTTGTTTGTCCCGCGGGCCAGATTGTGGATGATGGCGGCCTGTATTCCTTTTTGCGCACTTTTCTACTGATGTTTTCCACAAGGTTCCTAAGGAAATGCTGAAAGAACATGAGAAAACACAGGCTATGGCTTTTTGAGCACCGGGTCTCCTCTACTTTCTTTGTTTTTCTGCAGGTTCTTACTCAGTTGTTCCCCCTTGAGGGTGCTCCTGATTTTGCATTTGGCTTGAGTCTTTGAAATGTTTTCCAGACAAAATCCAACTAAAAGTCTTCTTTTTCTAAGTCAGAATCATTAAAACGATCGCTCCAAATTACACACCTGTTGCTTGGTCCGTCCTATTTTGCGCGAGTCAATTTGACTGGAGAGGTCCATACTTTCCTCAGCAGTGTGGAATGAGATAGATAAATACAAAATAAGAAATAATGCAGTCTGTGTGTGTGTGTGTATGTGTGTGTGTGTGTGTGTGTGTGTGTGTGTGTGTATGTGTGTGTGTGTGTGCATGTGTGTGTGTGTGTGTGCGTGTGTGTGTGCGTGCATGCGTGCATGCGTGCGTGTGTGTGCGTGTGAGTGTGTGTGGGAGTGAGGTTTGGGGGGTCTCAGAAAGAAGAGCAGAGGGAGACTATATTTTATATATATTTTTTACTTGGTTATTTATTTACATACAATGTATAATAATACATTTTATTTACAGAATATTTTTATTCAAGACAAAAGTTTTAAGTTTTCTGTTTAATAATCTCAATGTTGGAGATCATTATTTATTTGCATACAATGTGCAATGCTACATTTTTGTTAACAGAAGTATTTTATTTAGGAGGTAGAGTATTGCTTCCTAGACTAAGCTCTTGAATTTAGTTGTTTTTTAATTATTCCATAAAAAGTAAAACATTTATATCTGTCTAAAAAGAACATTATACGAATTAGAATGTTGCCAAGAGTAAGATGCAGCGTATGCAATGTCATTTCAAACTACTAGTTTTTGATCAAATAAAAGCAAAACTTGTTTTGAATGGTCTTTTATCATTTGTATTTAATGGGTTCTTTAAAAAGTAGGGAACAAAATCGAAATAAATGGTAATCGATTTTTTTGTGACAAAATCTGGGATTTTATTCGCCCAGGTCTACTATATTGGGGGCAAATTTACCCAAATACATCATTTTTAAGGCCATAACTGTGAAATAAGTGCCAATATTGTTAGCGTTAGAGGGGCCCTTTAAGTGTGCAGATATGTTTAAGGTACCTGTTGAACATACTGGAAACATGTGTTAACTTTACTGACAAAGGTGTAATTTACACATCTCAGTTTTTAACACTGACATTACATTGTTGTAAGTAAAAGTAAATTGTTGTAAGTGTAAAAATAAGTTAGCCACTCTCAGTAGTAAAATGTCAAATAAAACAAAAAACTGACTTGGATAACAACTGCCAATGTTGACACTAAAATCTTTGAATGTGAGTCCGCTTACTTCACGCAAGTTTTGGTGTATTTATTTATTTTTCTCGCCGCGCTTTCGTTTTCTCATGACACGCCTTGTCAATTTTGGTCCATCTTGCAGAAAAAAAGTGTTGCAAAAAAGTCACAATAACAAAGGAAAAACAAATCTGTTTTTTGTAAGACCTCACTTTAGAAGTTCGACTGTATTGCTTTATTTTCATTCTATGGCCTCAATCTCTGGCCTAAACCAATAATTAAACAACAGTTTAACTCCTTCAATGTAGCCGCGTTCCCTGTTGAGGCGTTTTAGAACACAAACCACGATCATAAAACACATTCTTGCCACAACTTGTAATTTTACTTTGTAACATCCCAGCTGATGGAGACTCTCTAATGTGAACTTTATGACTTGGCAGTGGAAGAACCGCATACTTTGGAATCTCCTCCGGATTGCACTTTGTAGTTGCTGTATCAGAACTGTCAGTTTGCTGGGCATGTCATGGAGGAGGTACTGTACCAACTATCTTTGTACCACTGTATTGTTCCACCGTTCTCCTACATGTTGCTCCGCCCTGACCTGCAGCATGCTTTCGTCCACAGGGGAGCCCTGCCAATGGGGCGTGTGTTAGCATGTGTAGGCCCCTGAGCCCCGGCCCCTGTGTGGTCTTGCCTCTATGAGCATGTGTGTGGTCCTCCCGGGCCCCCTGCTCATCTGTCCGAGGCCTGCTAACGGCCTGCCCAATGACCACGGCTGTTTACTTTACTTCTGTCTGCACCAACTGAACTCTGATCGCCCGCTTCCTCCAGCTGGGCCGAATCAGACCCCAGCTCAGACTCTCAGCAGCCCGTGCAGAGCCCCCGGAGTCTGGGACATGACGGGACATTGGGTTGGGGTGTGGGTGGATTAGGACACCTCCCGACCCACCGCCATGTCCCTGCCCGGGCCTCCTTTTCATCTCTTGATCCCAACTGTACAATTGGGAACCACACCCTGGCATATGGTTGCCATGTCGAGGCTGTCAGAGTCATTTCAAAGAAGAACAATCTATCAATGCGACCACAAGGCATGCATTTTACCAGTAATTTACGTGCATATACGGACAACTTGCATGTACATATCTGTGCCTACTGATGTCATGCACCCAAGCAATCCTTGCTCAAGGTGACCTTAGCAACCTGAATCTAGATTCTCGAATAGTTAGAATAATGTAGCTCTTTGTTAATGTCACTATACCAAAAAATGTATGGTGCGGCAGCTGACTCAGAAGTAGATATGAAGCTAAAGGCTTGTGAGGTAATTTGCTAATTCGGCTTTATGAGTTTTTTCCTCTCCCCAGCTTAGCTTTGTATTTATTAATTTACTTCTCTACAGCGCAGGTCAAAAAGTTAAGCGTCCAAGCGCGCCACTACACACAGGGCATATTATCCTACATAAATCCACTGAGTAATGAGGCGGAGACGGCGGCATACCTGCTCCCCCTCCTCTCCTCTGCTGTCCATGCCCGGGGTAATTCCTCTTATTAAGGACGTATTGGTGCTGAGTGTGTGTGTTTGACTTCGAGCCATGGTTAGGGATGGTGGTGGGGGCTGAGGGGAGAGGGGAATTTGGGGGAGGCTGGTAGTGTTTAAGACCTGTGTTTGGCCAGGGAAGCCAGGAGAGGCCCTCTGGGGTCACCCTGTACCGCTTTACAAATTGAGGGCTGTGCCGGCAGGCGCCAGGGAAGGGTAGAATGAGCGAGCAGACTGACCTGTGACCCCGGCCCAGCCCTTGTGCAGGAGCCCCTGTAACCTGGGAGAGGGGACTGCTGACCTCCAGGGGTCACATACCTCCTCTTCCTCCTCCAAAGCTGCAGGGGATTCAGAGTTCTCCCAGCCCCCATCATGCACAAATTAGATTTAACGCAGACCATTCCAAAAATAAACAGCTGGTTTATGCTTGAAATTATCATTAGGACTATGAAGTTGGGATAAAATGAGGGTCTGCAAAACTCTGGCCTGAGGCTTCCTTGACAAAGAGTGCAGGAGAGGAGAGTCATGGCTGTTGTTTTAAAGGACTGTAGTAGATAACCACGACTCTCATTATTTCATTGATTTAATGCAATATTGGAACATATTTCTCAAGACGTAAAGGCTTTACATCACAGGTGTCGAACTCCCCTAGAGGGGGGGGGGGGGGGGGGGGGGGGTTACCCACATATGCGGTCCTCTCCAAGGTTTCTCATAGTCATTCACATTGACGTCCCACTGGGGTGAGTTTTCCTTGCCCGTATGTGGGCTCTGTACCGAGGATGTCGTTGTGGCTTGTACAGCCCTTTGAGACACTTGTGATTTAGGGCTATATAAATAAACATTGATTGATTGATTGATTGATTGTTCATAGGACAATTTGGACTATCTGTGGAACTCTTTGCCACTGGAGTTAAAGTCACAGTCGGACATTAAACTTTTCTCCACACTTAAGGAAAATCAGAAGTGTGAGCACTAGAACGGGATGTAGTATGGACAAATGGGACCAATTATTTTTTAATGTATTTTTATTTTGTACTTATTCCTTATGTATGTGTGTTTCACTTATCTCAACTTTTCTTTAAAAGCCTTTCTTTAAAACCAGGGACAAGGGTTGCAAATTATCCTGTGGCTAGAGGTCTTATGTACTTTGACATTGGTTACCTATGGGTAGCAATGTTTAAATGTACTGTCCCTGTCAAATAAATAAATAAATACAAAAAAAACAATGTGCATCTGGCCCGCATTGGTACATTTCAGTAAATAAAACCAGCGCCCCAGATATCTCATGCATCTACACCTTATCTGTTACAATTAATGTTGGAGGCCACAGTAGTGTTAATTAGAAGTACTTCACTAACCATTCTGACTAAAGAAGTCAAATTACCAACAAAAATTGCAGTCATTTAACTGTACACGACTAAAGACAACATCACGTTTAAGGGGACCTTTGTTAAAATGTTGGATACTCATGTTAAACAATGGAAACGCATCAAATCATAAGGTTCTTGCATTTTGGCGTGTGCTTGCACGCAGTTTTGGCTCCCTCTGTTCGCAAGGTTTTGCAGTCTGGCTATGTTGTGATGTCAAAGCGAGGTGGACATCCTTATTTGGACATTAAGTCAAGCTCTCAGGGTGACGAGGAAACACAAAAAAGGTAGGATTAAGTATTATTTGCATCTACTGTAATTGTGGCACATAACACTGACATGCAGTGACGTAAATGCTGCTAAAAGCAGCTTTTTTAATGAATCGATCAGAGTGTGCAGGTGTACCTAATGTTGTGACTGTGTGACATTTATTTTTGACCCTGCATGGGGGAAAATAGCATTGACAACTTCAAAATATATATTTAAACAGTGTACATTTTTAAAATATAAATTATGATACTTTTGGAGAGGGCGGGACATGGTTTTCATTTGCAACCTGGGAATATGTAATATCTACCATATCTGAGTTATTGTGTAGAAATATGGGGAAACAACAACAAATGTGCGCTTCATTCACTAACTGTGTTACAAAAAATATCAATTAGAATAATACATAATGTTGGATATAGAGAACATACAAACCCTTTATTTATTGAATCACAATTATTGACATTCAACGATTTGGTGCATTTGCAAACAGCTAAAATTATGTACAAAGCAAACTGTAACCTGCTACCCAAGAATGTACAACAATTCTTCTCAACAAAAGAGGAGAAATATAACCTTAGAGGAAAATCGAATTTAAAACATTTGTATGCTCGTACAACACTTAAAACTTTTAGTATATCAGTATGTGGAACTAAATTATGGAACGGATTAACCAAAGAAATCAAACAAAGCACCAATATGATTCAGTTTAAGAGACTGTTCAAACTACAAGTGTTCACAAAGTACACAGAACAAGAATTATGATGAACATCTTAAACCGTTTTTTTCTTTTTTCTTTTTTTTATTGAGAAAGATTATTTATGGATTTAATATTTGTTTGCTTACTATGGTATTTATTTATTATTTATTTGTTCACTGTTCCGTTACAGAGAACAAGGAAATTGGATACAATTGCTATGGTATTAAAAGGGGTAGGATTAAATAAGCTCTGCTTCTTCCTACTCCTTTTCGGACGTGCCTTAATGAAACAACTGGAATTGTGTGATGCATTACATTGTATCGTATGCATGTTAGAAATAAACTGAAACTGAACTGAACTGAACTGAACTGAACTATCTAAACCACAAGGAAGTACTTTAAAATGTAGACTAAAGTCATCATAGGTCCCCTTTCATGATTAAAACCTGTCTGTATAAAATGACACATTAAAGACGCATGATAATGCAGTCAAAAGTGATAACTGTAACCACAAAAAGGCATTCTGGGAAATGCTTGCTCCACAGGTGCATGCTCAAATTTGCCACCTCGTCTGGATTCTCCTGAAGGCTACCTAAAATTGCCCTTGTCTAGCGACATCCCAATTGAAGTTTCAAATCTCTCAAATTCTGCTGTTTTTGAGTGCATATGAAATGAAACATTACAATATTGTAGTTTTTGCCCGGGTGTCAACAGAATAACAAGGAACAAGAGAACAAACTCTGGGAATTATGTAATCTTAAAAACCATATATCTGCTATTTGGTAACAACTTCCACAAGTCGCTAGCCCCTTTCAGAAAGCATCTCTAGCTGCTTCTAGTGTGCTTGTCACCCTTCTCATCCCCATCCACTGCTTCTTAATAGTAATTGCTTCAGGAAGTGTGATCACCACGGTTCAAGGACTCCCTAATTCTATCATCGAGCCAGACAAGGTTCCAAGGCTCCAAATACACAGTGAGAGGCAGCGCGAGGAAGACGAGAGTGGCTGGCGTTGAGTGGCCTGTGAGTGAAAATGCCTGGCTGGTTTGTTTGACTGTGCAGGCTGCTTGTCACGCTCCATTAAGCACAGAAACACACTCATATTCTTGTCAGAGGAAATCAAGCCACAGCGCAGTGGGAACAATCAAAATTCTGTGTGGCTTCTGCAATGAAAATCTGTTATTTCAGAGTCGTATGGAAACCAAAGTTAATGTTGAAGCCCAGGAAAGATTCCACATGATCCTTCTAATTCGAGAAGAGCTGAAGTACCAGGTGCGCCGTGTCATGGAGTCGAGTCCGATGTTTGGATAAGATGTGTGTGGCCGAGTGCTCCTGACACCCACGAGATGAAGAGGCCAAGGGGCGGTGCGAATATCCTCCACAGGTCTCTGAGCATGTCCGCATGCACGGTTGAACCTCACCACTGCAAACGCCTCCTGCCCCATCACGTCACCCTCTGGCCAGAACGCTCCGTGGCAGCGGTATTAGCCGTGACCAAACCAGGACTCTCGGCTGGCAATCCTCACACTCGCACCTACACCCTGCAGTCCATCGCTCCCATTCATCCCACTTCAAACATGTGTATGTGCGTGTTAAGGATGTGTGTGACTGTTGTTTGTTCACGTATATGCATGCCAAGTATGCATAAGTGTGCTAAGATAAATCTTGGCAGTAAAGGTTCCATAGCCCCCCTTTCCACCCACCACCACACTCCAACAGTCCATTTTAGTGACATATATTATGGCAGGAAGAGGGGACATCTGAGAAAGGCAGCTGGATGCAACTTGGAAAAGCTGTGTTGTCCCACGTGTGTTGCAAAAGGCAGTAAGTTCTCACAAGAATTTCCTAAGAAATCTTAGAAAAGTTAAAGACCCTATTGATGTTGTGGCGTGGGTTGCCAGTCAAATATTTGTGGACGTGGCGCATGCACAATCTGAGTTCCCCAGTTATTCTACCTCTCTCAAGAACAGGCTTCAAAAGCACAGCGACTACCATTTTAAATTAAAATATTTGAAAAAACTATATCTATATCCACATTTTGATAAACTCATGGACCGGCTAGGGCGAGCTCACTAGCTAATCTAAATGCTAATGTGAATACAAGAGACATTAACATATTTCCCAATTAAGAAACGATTTACCCTAATCTGAATTTGTACAAACACATTGAGGTTCTGAGCAACTAAACTATTTAATTGTGCACATTGAGTTTACGTACGAGGTGTCTAGAACAGGAAATCACCTCAGGTAACGTCAGATAAACCGTAATAGTTTGCCTTTATTATTTAAAAACACTAAAACTTTACAAATTAAAACGAAAGAAGATGGACATATTTAAACACTCAAATCAAAATATCATGGCCCTTAGAAACCCGAAAAATATTTAACGGTGCCACATGTAGTAATGTGGCCAGAAATGGTACTGCAATCACGGTCAAAATTCTGTAGACCCCTCCCACTCTCCATGACTGAGGTTGCCAGATACGCAGCCGAATCCGAATCCTACTCCAAGGAACTTCAAATGGCAATCAACGAGTCCTTCGCTGTAGGTTTCTCTTGTTTATGCTTCTTGCAAGATGGTTTACTAGGTAATTATGCCACATTTTACTAATGTCGATTAGCCAAATGTATTTGTAAAGTTACGCAGCAATATTTTTGTCGGGAGTCGGGACAGATTGTTGGCATTACCCTGCTAAAATGTCTAGTTTGACCGCACAGACCACCATCAAAATAATTATATATAATAATATATATACTATATATCGCATAGACCTACTTTGATGACAAGCCAGTAAAATTACCGCCACATTTCGTTTAGCATAACTCCATGTTGCATCCAACCTGACACACTGCATTCTCTTCCATGTACGCACATCACCATCTTTCAGTGCAGAGTGCAATTCTTTGAGTCAACCCACATTACGCAAAAAACACATTACGCATAAATCATATAGCCTACTACCATGTCAATACACAAAGTAGAAAATCATTACATTATATTGTGCCAAGCTAATACCACCCCATATGTGTTTGATGCACATACAGTACCAGAAACCGCAATTAGCCGTGTCAATGTTGGAACACATTTCCTCAGCGTATCAGCATATCGAGAAAGAAATAGGCACTGACACTACCCATATCCACATAGGTTTTATTTGTCGAAAATATATTTTCGACATACAGGCTAACGGGCATATATTTCTTCCGTGAGCCTATATGTCGATGTGTCATTGACCGGGCGAGCATGCTAAGCATTTGTTGCACGAACATTCTAGCTTTGTTAGACAAGATCATAATGGACAACATAGTTTACTTACAAAATGTCCATTTCCATTTATTACAAGTAATAAGAAAACATAAATGCATGACTTACCTATCAAGGAGGAAATTAGCAAGTTTGGCGTCGGATAAAAAAATCTTCTTTAATCGTTTCCATCTCCAAAATCCTTGTTTTGTTCCTGGCTTTGTTGTTGAGAATTGTAACAACGCCTTTTAGATTAACTAAGATTAACAAAATATTTTTTTACACCACTGAATCTCTAAAGTCATTAAAGTGTTACGATGGGGTTGCAGCTTACTGCGAGGTTTGTTCTCCCAGGATGCAAACGGACGACTCCGGACAGGACTTGCAGGTAGGAACATGATTTAATCGTAAATTCACGCTCAAAGAGGTACAAAACAGAAAACAAACCGACGGAACAATATGCCGATCGCACCTGAAGCCAAGGCTACTACTTAGCACAGACTAGAGATCACTAGCAGGGTCTAGGAGACAAGCAAAACTTACGTAACAGTAGCGTGACGCAAACAAAGAAGCCAGACCGACTGACTGGCAAAGGCAGGCTTAAATAATGTCTCTTGATTACAAACAGGTGCGCGTCCCGAACACAAGAGGCAGGTGAAACTAATACGTAGCCATGGTAACAAACTCAGAGGTGCATAAACAGAAACTAAAGGAGTCCAAAACTAACAGAAAACACAAGTGACTCGAAAAACTTAAACAGACTATGATCCGGGCAGCGGATCATAACATGAAGTTCTTAGCAACCATAACTCCCCCTGACTGAGGCAACCTTTCAGCCCACATACATCCAACTCTTTTATTGGTGGTGATTAGTATAAAACTGTTTGCATCATCTGAACTCCTCCGGGCCCAAGCCGTGGGAGAGGCCCACCCTACTCAACCCGACCGCCCTCCCAACACCCACCATAGCCCCTGGTTTTCGTGGATGATAGGTAAAATTTAAAAAAATAAAGTGCAATTCCCCTTTAAATTAAACTTAGTTAAACTATTTCAGTGTGTGAATTTGTACTTTCTGAGCACACTCAACAATACCGTGATTATAATGATAATAATAATAATAATAATAATAATAATAATAATAATAATAATAATAATAATAATAATAATAATAATAATAATAATTTTGGTCACAATATTCATGACATGAAATTATCATATCGTTACTTCCCGAGAATGGCGTTTTCATGTTCTTCCCGTGCCTATGTGCTTTACTGGCATAGTCCAAAAATCATGCACGTTATTAATTGTGAAACTGACCCTGAATATGATAAAAAGTCAATTAATAATTTTTTAATAAACACATCTCAAGAGGCAGCACACTTTTAGCCCCACAAGAGTCTAACAGCTGTCCCTTGTCACATTTTCCTGACCCACCACTTGACTCACATCACCCCTGCAATTTTTGTACAGTTGTAAAAAAATGGGTTTTATTGTGCATCAAATGGCATTTTCTCCTGTCTGCATGTCTTCTGCCTGTATCATTAGGTCAGGACAGGGTCTCACGTGCTGCCACACGAACAGTCTGACTGGCGGTCAGAGCCACATTTCACACTTCTTCTCAAGTAGACTAAACCTGTGGACAGAGGAGCTTCAGGTCGCCACTGCCCACACTTGCATAACCATTTACAAAGCCAATAAGGATCGTGGGCAAAAAGTATTGAGACACACCTGATCAATCATAGGGTCCTCCAAAACCTTATAAGCAATTTTATAATTTTAGACAACTGTATACTTTGAACTTTATGGCAGCAATTTGGGGAAGGCTCCTAGTTTTGTTCCCTGTGCTCAAAGCAAGCACTGTTAGATGAGTTTGAAGAACCATACGGATGTTCCGATCAGCCTGTATGCTTCTAACGCCGATACAATCACCCATGAGGATGACGATGACATGAGGACATGTTTCAGCCAATACCGATCACATGTATTAAACTGTACATGTTTCAATTGATTCATGGTGAGTGCCATTTACAGTTTAACCAGTGATGAGCAAGCTACTTGGAAAATGTAGTAAGCTAAGCTACAAGTTACTCTTGATTGAATGTAGTTAAGCTACAGGGGAATCTAGCCCCGGAGAATTGTAGCAAGCTACATTACAAGCTACACGGCAAAAGTAGCTTGCTACATCAAAGCAACATTTAACTGCATTTATACGTATGGGCCCACATGTATAATATCAATGTTAATGTAACAGAGTGTACAAATGGACCCAATAAGGGTCCATTACTATTAACTAGCTGTCATTTAGCTGGGGACACCCTACAACTACCTCACAGTATGTATTTATTTAGTTTGCCTTTTCACAGTTGGAACAGTTGGTAATGGTTATGTGCAGTAAAACTTTTCATGAACTCAACTCACCTTAATGTGTGTTCTAAATGTGTGTCGGAGAGAACACTTATGATTTTTGGTTTACAGCGTAAACAACTACAAACTAAGGTTTTGGGCATTGTTTTCTCTAAACGCAAACATGTGTCCAAATATGGCAAAGGACATGCATTATTGTGGGTTTCCTCGATGTCATCTTCATCACCTAGGGTAAATTCCAATCTGTGGGGGAGAATTCCTCTGCTACTTTAATGTATGCTTTTATTCTTTTTTAGAGTCGTCAGTTTGAAGCGTCCCTCTGTCTTTGACTCCCTTGTCGTCATGTGACATGAGTGTCTGTTATGATTTTGCTTCCTGATTTTGATGACCCGCCTCACCTTGCCTCTGATTGGCCAGTCCGTAATGTTGCGCCCTAACCTTAGCCAATTGTGACTCATCATACAAACACCAACCAATCATCATGGATTTTCTCCGTATGTATGGATGTTCTCATTCATCCAGGTCATTGTATTTTCTCTATATATATATTTTTTGGCCTGTATTCACAGTCCATTTTCTGGCTTTGTAGCTTGTAGCTTTGATGTAAGCTACCTAGCTACATGGCTTTATAAGTAGCTAAGCTACCGCCAAGCTACTGGAAAATGTAGTTAAACTACGTAGCTTGGTTACATGTAGCTTGTTACTGCCCATCACTGAGTTTAACGTTACCAACACAACATTAAAACTATTCCTTATTCTCTTTCATTACATACAAGTTTCTTCTTTCCTTCATGGATCTGAACTTTACCGCTCCTGGTAGTTTTTTCTATGTTTTTATTTAATAAGTTGTAGGTGTATTTATTTCAGTATAAAAGTGTAAAAAGTGTTTTGCTTGGGTCATGAAATGATGATAATGGTATGCCAGGGCATACATACATTTTATATTTAACGCTTAAATCTCTGGAGTCTACATCAACTTCAGATCTATTCATCATTTCAAAATGTTTTAGTTTTTTTATGTTGTTTTTTTGTTTGTTTGTTTTCCGCCCTTTTTTGTCAAACAAAACTATGTTTTTTATGGCAAACACACAAAATATGCAAAATCTTCCACCAAAAATAGTTTTCAAAGTGGAATATTTGATGTGAAGTAATCGGAACCTTTGATAGGTCAATAATTCATAATAACATTAATTTTGATTCAATATTATGTTTTGAGCAATGACCGTTTGAAAGAAAAAAAAACAGCTTTGTTTTATTAGTCAACATTGCAACTTTTTCTAAATTACATTTCACCTGTAAACTTTTTTATTTCACTTTTTTTATGTTTTTGTTTATTTTAATAGTATTTTTAGAATGTGTCGTGGGCCTTTAAAACATTAGCTGTGGGCCGCAAATGGTAAAAAAAAAAATCAAAAATCAAAATCTGCGTCCTTTCTGATTTCAATGTGTTAAAAAGACACAAAAAGTGCGTTAACACCAACACTGGTTGACAGTATAACAAAATAAGTCACACTTATATTCTGTAACATTCACAGTTTTGGAAAAAAGTGCAGAGGTAGAAATATTCAAAATAACCTCTTGTATATAATCTAAACATAAATAATGCCTCCAAACATGTTAATTAAATTTAAACAAAAAACAGCAGACGAGCTCTCGCCCTGCACAGCCGTTTTGTGTTTTGTAGTGTCGATATGGGCTTGTAGATCTTTGGCCCCATTATTTGCCACAGATACATACGTTCCTGCTTTGCACACAGTGCATTCTGCTTTCCATGTGTCACGGCCAGGACGAAAACACGAATACTTTTTCCGCAAATCATCCGTGAAGTTGCATTTACGTTTCGGCATTTCTTGTTTTCATGTCTGTCTCTCCACTCACTAGCTCTCTCGCTCTCTGTCTCTGCCCCTCCCTCACAAATGTTTCTGCGTGGCACGCCTCCACAGTTTGTTTTGTTTAACCCCTTCTTAACCCTGGACGTACATTGAAAATACACGCAACCCTAACTCAAAATGCCGGACATTTGAGGCATTTAAGAAACCCCGCCCGGACACCCCGGACAGTCTCGCAAAAGAGGACATGTCCGCGGAAAAGAGGACGTATGGTCAGCCTAATCAAAACAAATTCAATTGTACACAATAACTAAACAAAAGCAAAAACTACTATCTACTACACGTTTAAATCATTTTTGCCCTCAAAGTCCTCATGTGTCCAGGGACTAATTCCCTGAGTTTGTAAACAATAACAAAACCAACAAAAAATTATTTTGAAAAAATTAAAATATTAATCTAATCACTCTAGTTTTCATTTTACAGGTGAATCTAAAAAATGTGGAATGCGAAGTGAATTTTATTTATATAGCGATTTTTCTCTAGTGACTCAAAGCGCTTTACATAGTGAAACCCATTATCTAAGTTACATTCAAACCAATGTGGGTGGCACTGGGAGCAGGTGGTTAAAGTGTCTTGCCCAAGGACACAACAGCTGTGACTAGGATGGCGGAAGCGAGGATTGAACCTAGAAGCCTCAAGTTGCTGGCACAGCCGCTCTACCAACCGAGCTGCACCACCCCAATATTTTGCAACTGTTCATTCATGTCAGCTATTCAGATTCAAATGTGAACCTAATATGTTATATAAACTCATTACTTGCAAAGTGAGATATGTCAAGCCTTTATTTGTTATAATTTTGATGATCATGGTTTACACTTTTTGATAAACCACAAATGTATCAGATTTTCAATTTGCTGTTTTCATAAGCTGTTATTATATCAAAAGAAGGCTAGAAATATATTGAGTTGCATGTTATGATGCTATGTCATATATTAGTTTTAACTTTGTAAATCTAATTGCTGGCATAAACAACAGTTGTTGTTATATTATCCTTTCTTAAGAGTCGTATTAATCTACTTGTTAATTTCCTGGTAATAAGTGCTTACTCTCTGTTGTTATTCGCTTTCACTACACTTCTTCAACTTTACTAAGCACCTTTTTATTGGTGTTGTTTAAAGGCCTACTGAAACCCACTACTACCGACCACGCAGTCTGATAGTTTACATATCAATGATGAAATCTTAACATTGCAACACATGCCAATACGGCCGGGTTAACTTATAAAGTGCAATTTTAAATTTCCCGGGAAACTTCGGGCTGAAAACATTTCGGTATGATGATGTTTGCGCGTGACGTCAAGGGTTGAAGCGGAAGTATTGGGACACCATTATATCCCAATACAAGCAGCTCTGTTTTCATCGCAAAATTCCACAGTATTCTGGACATCTGTGTTGGTGAATCTTTTGCAATTTGTTCAATTAACAATGGAGACTGCAAAGAAGAAAGCTGTAGGTGGGATCGGTGTATTAGCGGCTGGCTACAGCAACACAACCAGGAGGACTTTGAGTTGGATAGCAGACGCGCTACAACGCCCGCCGCGCCGCTGTTCTCACCTTGACTTCCTCCGTCACCGGGCCGCCGACCGCATCGATGATCGGGTGAAGTCCTTTGTCGCGCCGTAGATCGCTGGAATGCAGGTGAGCACGGGTCGTGATAAGGACTGGCTGGCGTAGGTGGAGAGCTAATGTTTTTAGCATAGCTCTGTCGAGGTGCCGTAGCTAAGTTAGCTTCAATGGCGTCGTTAGCAACAGCATTGCTAGGCTTCGCCAGGCTGGAAAGCATTAACCGTGTGGTTACAGGTCCAGGGTTTGGTAGTATTGTTGATCTTCTGTCTATCCTTCCAGTCAGGGGCTTATTTCTTTTGTTTTTATCTGCAGTTAGGCCCGATGCTATCACGTTAGCTCCGTAGCTAAAGTGCTTCGCCGATGTATTGTCGTGGAGATAAAATCACTGTGAATGTCCATTTTGCGTTCTCGACTCTCATTTTCAAGAGGACATAGTATCCGAGGTGGTTTAAAATACAAATCCGTGATCCACAATAGAAAAAGGACAAAGTGTGGAATCCAATGAGCCCTTGTACCTAAGTTACGGTTGTTTCAGCTTGTTCTGTCTTCAATAACTATACAAACTGGACGGTTAAGCTTTACCCTACTCACAGGGAACTTTTATTCAGCAGTTGTCATACCACATAACAGGCACACTTCTTCCGGTGCGTCACTCTCAACCTTCCCGGGGGGAACAACACACAAACAAGCAATTCCTATTGCTACATTCCTTTTCTTTTAAAAAAGACAGTATTATTTTCAAATATTGAATCCAACCAAATTAACTTTTAAGTTGCTACTAAACAAACTCAAAATAGTATGCCTTTTCAAATTGCTACTTATTTAAAACATTCTTAGTGCAAAACAAATATTACACTCAGTTTCACAGTGCATAACTTTTCTTTCTTTTAGTTACCGAACAATGTACCTTAGCTTTAGCTTATTTTCAGAACATAACCATAAGAGCATTTACTCATCATACCTAAACCTCAGGTCGCATTTCTTTCTTTTTTTTTTTCTCTCTCTCTGAACCTAAGTACACACAAAGTCATTCAAATGTCTTGGACGCTGTACCACACGTCCCGACCGTGTAGTGGTTTGTGAGCTCTCAGTGTTTTGAGATACTGGGTCGAGTCTCGTCTCCGTTTGGGGTTGTTCTGACCTGTCCGGTTGCATATCCACAGCTTTTCTCATATGGCGACGATTTCTTCTGAGAACACTGCCTGTGTCCAGCTCCACTGCATAGGATCTGTTACCCAGTGGAGTGCTCACTGTAGCCTTTCTCCATAAGGTGTTCGTATCAAAAGGCTGCACTCGCACAACATCACCTGGTTTCAAAAAGTCAATGTCCTTGGCAGTTTGGTTGTAGTATTTTGATTGTCTCTGTTGGTTCTTCACGAGTCCTGACCCATTGTTGGTCACTTTTGGCTCGAGTAGGCTGTCTCTGATCGGTAGAAGGGTCCTTGTTCTCCTGCTTAAGAGTCTTTGTGCAGGGCTCGTATCCAAACCTTGGGTTGGGGTGTTGCGATGATCCAAAATGGCTAGATACGGGTCCTGTCCAGCCAGTTTTGCCTTCCTCATCAGTCGTTTGGCCGTTTTAACAGCTGATTCCGCTTTGTCATTACTTTGCGGATAGACAGGAGAGGACGTTTTGTGCATAAATTCCCATTTGCGACTGAAATTTGCAAACTCTGCAGAACTAAATTGAGGTCCGTTGTCTGAAAAAATAACGTCCGGAATGCCTTGTCGTGCCAAGTGAGCTTTCAGCTTTCGAATGACTGTGCTTGACTTTGTATCTGGCAAGTAGTCCACCTCCCAGAAATTTGAGTAGTAGTCCACAGTCACTAGATACTCTTTGTTGTCAAAAGTAAACAAGTCTGTTCCAACTTTAGCCCATGGTCTGGTAGTGATCTCATGTGGCTGTAGTGTCTCTCTTTGTTGTTTTGTGTCCATAGATCGACATGTTTCACATTTAGCAACATGCTTTTTGATATGGTCGTTCATACCGTGCCAATACACGCAGTCTCTTGCCCTCCTGAGGCATCCCTCTGTTCCCAGGTGAGAAGAGTGAATCCGCTGAGTGATGTCCTTTCGGAGCGAGTTTGGAATCACGACTCTCTCTCCCCTCCCCTGAAAACCAGTCCATTTTGGGTGCTCATTTCATCCTGTAACGAGTAAAAGTTAGTTATTTCAACAGGTACACATTTTTTATCTTTTGGCCATCCTTGTTGGATAGTTTTGATCAATGTTCCTAGTTCTGGATCTGATTCTGTTGCTGTGCGTATATTGTCCATTCTTTCAGCTGAGATTGGCACATAATCAACCATGTTGACACATTCGACCTCCAACTCAGTCTGACTTTTGTTGGCGTTTTGCAGGTAGGCCCTACTCAAAGTGTCAGCGAGTAGCATGTCACGTCCAGGCATATACGTGATGTTCAGATCATACTTCTGTAGTCTGAGAAGCATGCGTTGCAGTCTTTTAGGAGCGTTTATCAGTGTTTTTTTGATGATTGTCTCTAGAGGCTTGTGGTCAGATTGCACTCTGACTAGACGACCATATGTGTATTGGTGAAACTTTTCCATGCCGAACACGATAGCCAAACATTCTTTTTCAATTTGTGCATAGCCTCTTTCTGTCATCGTCAAAGCCCGACTTGCATATGCCACTGGTTTATCTCCTTGTGTTAGAGCTGCTCCTAGTCCGGTTTCACTTGCATCGCATTGTAACGCTGTAGTATTTCAATACTGGAACTTGTGTTATCTTGTCTTTGATTCTTCTGAATGCATTTTCCTGCACGTCTGTCCATTCCCATAGACTCTCTTTGTGTGTGAGTTGTCTTAGTATCTCACAATCGTCTGACAGATGCTCGTAAAACTTGGACAAATAGTTCACTATTCCTACTAGTCTTTGAACACCTTTCACATTCGTCAGTGCAGGCATTTCCATGACGGCGCGCACTTTCTCTGGGTCAACCTTAAGTCCTTCCGCCGTGAGCAGATGACCAATGTATGAGACTTCCTGTTTCCTGAGCTTGAATTTTTCCGCGTTCAGCTTGATGTTTCTTTCTCTGCACCTTTCTAGAAAAAGTCTCAAGTTCTTGTCATGGTTCTTGACTGCATCCTCTTTTGTGTCTCCTTCTCCTGTAATCAGGATGTCATCTGCGATGATGTAGTTGCCTGGCAAGTTCTCTAATGCCTGTGTTAGTTTACGTTGGAAAACTTCCGGCGCTGGACTGATGCCCATTGGCATTCTCAGCCAACGAAATCGACCAAAGGGAGTTGAAAATGTTGTCAGATAGGTCGACTCTCCATCTAGTTTCACGTGCCAGAAGCCGTGCTTCACATCACACACAGTGAAAACTTTTGCTTTTGCCAGGTCTGGTAAAATGTCATCTATTGTTGGAAGTGGAAAATGGCTTCTCTTTTGAGCTTTGTTGAGTGGTCTTGGGTCGATACAAATTCTGGGCCTGCCATTGGGTTTCTGTACCGACACCATGCCACTGATCCATTCGGTGCTGCTTTCCACTGGTGCGATTATCTGTCTGTCAACAAGACTTGTGATTTCCTCTTTAAGTGGTTTCATCATTGCCACTGGAACTCTTCGTTTTGGAAGTTTGACGGGCTGCACAGTTGTCTCGATTTCCAGTTTATATTCACCTTGTAAGCAGCCGTCGCCTGTAAACACTTCCTGAAACTCAGTCTTTATGTCATCCAGCTGCCAAGTGTCTCCTGTCACCGGCTCTTTTGTCACAATACTATCCAGCGCATAAATGTTGTCGTATTGGACCTGAATGAGTTTCATTGCTTCACTTGCGCTGCGGCCAAGAAGTGCAGTTTTACAGTCTGCTCCTACAACTTGAAACTCAACTTTGTACTTCTTTTGATTTCTTGGATTTGTCATCTTAACTTTGCATTTTCCTAATGGACACAACTTAGACTTATTGTACATTACCAACACCTTGTCAGTGTGTTCCAATTTCACATCTGGATTCAGCAGGTTGATTGGAATGACGTTGCAAGTTGCCCCGCAGTCAATCTGGAAGTTCACAATGTTTTCCCTAATCTTAATCCCAGCAAACAGTTGCTCTGTTTTGCCGTTTTGTTTCTCTATTTGGTTCACTTCTGCTGCTTTTGTTGTTACTGCTGTGACTGTCATTATCTCTTCACATGAATCTGAATCAGTCTCTGCTATTGTATGAACTTTTTTCTTGTAGTATTCTTTCATACCTGTACTGCTTCTGCATGCCACTGCAAAATGATTGTCCTTGCCACATTTCTTACATTTTTTCCCAAAAGCTGGGCACTTTTGTTTGAACCTTTCATGTGTTTTTTCACAGTATTTGCAAGATATTTCATTAATCCTGACTTTTCTTGTTGTATGTTTTACTGCATGTACATCCTCTACGCCATGTCCTTCTATTGCTTTGCTGTACTCTCGTGAAATCTCCATTGACCTGCAAATTAGTAAACATTTGTCCAGATCTAACTTGTCCTCTCTGAGTAGTCTTTCTCTCCAACTTGAGCTGTGCGTGCCGTAAACACTCCTGTCTCTTATTAGCGAATCTTTTAATTGCCCAAAGTTGCAGGAACTTGCTAGCGATCTCAAGTCGGTCACATACGTGTCGATTGATTCTCCCGCAGCTTGGTTTCATGCGAAAAATCAGTATCTTTCCACGGTTTCATTCACTTTGGGGTTGCAATGTCCATCTAGCTTAGTGATCAAACTGGAAACAGTCACTCTTGTGTTTGAGCCTATTAGCGTTCCACATAGCTCTCTGCCGCGTTCTCCAATGAGGTAGTAAAAAAGTTTTACCCGCGCTGTTTCTTCTGCATCCGGCATTGCTAGCTCGATATACAGCATACATTCTTCTTTCCAGGTCTTCCATGACTTGGCAAGATTCACAGAGTCCATACACCATTGTTGAGGGGGTTTTAATCCATCCATCCTCGTACCTCTTGATCTTGTATTCTCCGCCTGCTCAGTGGTCATGACGCGCAGCTCACTGTTATGCTAACAGCACTTAGCTTCCTTTAACTTCGTTCGAAAAAAAACTCCGTTTTTTTCGGTACATGCGCTGTCCTCACCGCTCAAAACGATCCGCTGCCACCATGTTTCAGCTTGTTCTGTCTTCAATAACTATACAAACTGGACGGTTGAGCTTTACCCTACTCACAGGGAACTTTTATTCAGCAGTTGTCATACCACATAACAGGCACACTTCTTCCGGTGCGTCACTCTCAACCTTCCCGGTGGGAACAACACACAAACAAGCAATTCCTATTGCTACAACGGTCAGAGCGAAAAAAAGATACGTCCTGCACTGCACTCTAATCCTTCACTCTCACGTGCCTTATCCACGAATCTTTCATCCTCGCTCAAATTAATGGGGTAATCGTCGCTTTCTCGGTCCGAATCGCTCTCGCTGCTGGTGTAAACAATGTGCAAATGTGAGGAGCCCTTCAACCTGTGACGTCACGCTACTTCAGGTACAGGCAAGGCTTTTTTATCAGCGACCAAAAGTTGCAAACTTTATCGTCGATGTTCTCTACTAAATCCTTTCAGCAAAAATATGGCAATATCGCGAAATGATCAAGTATGACACATAGAATGGATCTGCTATCCCCGTTTAAATAAGAAAATTTCATTTCAGTAGGCCTTTAAGCTGTTTTAGCAGTTATCTTAGCTATTAGCCTGCCTGCTCCTGGCTTGCTCTCCGTGTGCAACGCGTTAGCCTCGTCCTCCAGTGATAATGACACGTGATAATAGTATTTAAAATAAATGCAGTGTATTTGCGGTAATGGATGTGATTATTATTAGTTTAGTGGAGCGGCGCCACACTGTGTATGGAGACACATAATTAGCTGCTAGCCGCTTGTCAGCAGGGGGACTAAAAATAAATTAGTTAGCAAGAGGGGATCAGCGTTAAAATGGAGATCACATACTTTTTCACAAAAATCGGCCGATACTGATCAATGGCAGATTGATTGGCGCATCCCTATACTCAACACCATACAAAAATGTGTAGCTAGAACTCAAACAGATTGCCTTCTGTTATCACAAATGATTACTCACCTTACTTCTGGTAAATACACAACAATCCTCAGACACCCGCCAGCATCTTTTACTTAGTATTTTCAGAATAACCACAAGGAAAAACGCTGCTAGTGTTGGCATTTTGACTAAAAAAACCTTGTTTTGCTTAACGTTGATAGTGTCTTAACATGAAGGTAATATTAGAGAGCATAGTCAAAAAAAGCTACCTTATCTGGACTTAAACATTTCCTTCCTCTTAACAATTTGTTCCTATCGCCAACTTCCTGCTTGGTCTCTGCCTTCATGTCAGCTAGCTCTGACTAAGATACATGATACCATATCTCAATTATGACCCTGCAATTTAGATTATTGTGCTGCACAGGACAGTGCCTTCTCCTGGGGGCAGGGAGCCATTAAATCTTCTAATCTGCTGAGTCCAACAACTGCAACAAGACATCTTTGTTGACCTTCTTGTTTCTTTTTTTTCAGACAACCCATTATTGACTCAGTGGTGTGTATGAAGAAATCACCTCAAGTTACAATACTCTTCACCCACAAAAACATCAATCAATCAATCAATCAATGTTTATTTATATAGCCCTAAATCACAAGTGTCTCAAAGGGCTGTACAAGCCACAACGACATCCTCGGTACAGAGCCCACATACGGGCAAGGAAAAACTCACCCCAGTGGGACGTCGGTGAATGACTATGAGAAACCTTGGAGAGGACCGCATATGTGGGTAACCCCCCCCCCCCCCCTCTAGGGGAGACCGAAAGCAACGGATGTCGAGTGGGTCTGACATAACATTGTGAAAGTCCAGTCCACAGTGGATCCAACACATCAGCGGGAGTCCAGTCCACAGCGGGGCCAACAGGAAACCATCCCGAGCGGAGACGGGTCAGCAGCGCAGAGATGTCCCCAACCGATGCACAGGCTAGTGGTCCACCCGGGGTCCCGGCTCTGGACAGCCAGCACTTCATCCATGGCCACCGGACCTATGCAACTCCCCCTCGCAAGGGACAGGGGAGAAGAGGAGAGAAGAAAAGAAACGGCAGATCAACTGGTCTAAAAGAGGGGGGGTCTATTTAAAGGCTAGATTATACAAATGAGCAACATCATCAACCACGCAGGGCCGGCCCGTGGCATAGGCCGTATAGGCAAATGCTAAGGGCGCCGTCCATCAGGGGGCGCCACGCCAGTGCCACAAATGTTGGAGGAAAAAAAATAAAAAATAAAAAAAAGTTGGTACTATTATTTCTAAATACATAAAATAATCCCACGTTAATTAAAATGCAAAGTAAAGCCTATTTAATAGAAATATTATTTGTTACAACATTACGCCCCTCCTCCCCCCATATCATGACTCTTTTTGGACGTCACCACATAAAAAAAATCAACACAAGATGTCAAAACGGCCAAAACTGTCAGGTGCCCAGGGGAGAAAAGAAGGGGAGAAACGAGAAAAAGACAGAGGTAGCAGGTAGGTAACGTTAGCCTACATTAAATGATTTGTCTGTTACAGAATGTGATAGTAACCTGTCTTTTTAGCATTAAGCTAATGTTACATGATTCGGCAATTGCTAATCAATAAATAGCTAGTTCTGTTATAACGTCGGGTTAATATTGTGGAGGGGGCTAAATTGTTATGGAAAATAATAATGTAACGTTAGGTAATTACAGTACTCCCTGGTGTACAGTAATTTGTAAGTCATTCTAGTTAATGCAATATTAAAAAGCACAAATAGAGAACTCTGTAGGATCCCCTTTTTTTGTAATATAGTTGTTAAAGTCATACTGGTTTGATATCTTGTTTTGTGCAGTGCCTTATTTATATTGTATTTTTAATTTATTTTATGCAACTTGTTGACACGTTTTATTTTGTGTTTATGTATGTAAAAAATATTGTATTTCATATATTCATTTTTTATTTTTTGTATTCATTTATTTATCCATATTTTTTTTATCTTGTTAACTATTCTGATTGTTAATTTGCTTTCTTTAAGTAAAAAAAAAAGGTCAAAGACAAAGCTATTCGGTTTCTTGTGAGTATATACACTTCACTGCCGATGTGGGGGGGCGCCACCAAAAATCTTGCCTAGGGCGCCAGATTGGTTAGGGCCGGGCCTGCAACCACGTAATGTTAGTTAGTCTCAATTTACTGTCTCCTCCCAGACCATTTAAATGATACAGCAAGTATTTATGATGCTGACTAGTCTTCAGAGTAGTTGAGACTGACTGACCTGTAAGTTTGGTTGCTGATATTTGCCCTCTAAGGCATGTATCTGACCCTTGCATTGACACTATTTTAAAATGATGTAGGTTGGAGCAGAAAACATTTTGGAAAATAATGTAATTGTGATTTATTTTTTTCCCTCAAAATTGCAAATGCGATTAAATATGAAAATATTTTTTTTCAAGGTTCTTGTCTCATGTATTTTTCAACAAATCCTCAGTGTGACACACTTTGACTAGAAAAATGTGCATTAAAATCTAATCCATTATTATTATTATATTATACGTAGGGTTGCAAAGGGGTGGAAAGTTTCGGGTACATTTCCGTAAACTTTCCGGACATTTACCACAGGAAGTTAAGCTCGGGAAGTTTGAAATTATTGACCATTTTTTTATTATTCAAAGTTGGACACCGTCCATGGGAATTATGAATGAATGATCTTTATTGTCATTGTGCATGTACAGGTACAGGTCCAACGAAATTTAGGTTGCTTCCCTAAGGTGCTTTGCATTTTTTTTAAAAAGAAGAAACCACACAATATACAAAAACAACACAATATACACAATATGCAATATGGCCTAGGACCACTCTAAGAGGCAATGTAAAAAAACGAGACAGTAAAAAGTATAAAGTGACTAGTGAACTGACTAGAGAGGAGTAATGCTGGTTCCCAGTGTGCTGAGGAATTAATGTGAATTAATGGGAATATATGGGAATTAATGGGGAGTTACAATAATTAATCATTATTGGGCACTTATCTATATGCTGCTGCATCTTTGTGGCATTTTTGACGTAGCTCTTTGCACAGTATTTGCAAATGTACATAGCCTTTCCGCCTACATTGGTTGGGGTGAAATGTCTCCACACATCAGACGGTGTACATGGCATTATTCTGTTTGTATTTATTTATTCTTGTAAAACACTAATGCAATGCCACACACAGATATAAATAGGCACCTAAACAATTGGAGTAGTCTTTAAAAATATTTTACTGATGGACAACTGAATAGAAATAGGCCAGATTATTAAATGAACACTCAATCCGCATGCTAAATCAAACTATAACCTACATTCTTGTATGACGACAGAATGGCTAGCAGAACAGAAGGCAGATAAAACTACAAGTTTTGATTTAGTATTTGCTAGTTGAACTTTACAGATCACAAAAAAGGTAAAATTGGATCACTAACATTGTTAGCATAAATTAATGAGATTTAACATAGAGAAAATTAGCATCACGGCTAACGGAGAAATATTTTCGGTTCATTATGAGACTGTGGTGGTACATAAACCTTGCTAGCTAGAGATATTGGCCCCAAAATCATTTAACAAGTACAGGAACAGCTAGCTAGCTTGAGTGGAAGTCTGCTGGAGTAGTCTACAGTCATACAGCAACAAGCAATTACACCTCTATTAAACTTAAATACCATAGATCAAATATATTTACCCCAGTAATATCATCAAAACTTACCTGACTGGATGAAGTCCTTGGGCTCAAATACTAGTGTGGCCTCAATAGCCCTGCTGTAGTGTGTAGCATGCTGGTAATTATCTATGCATGTGATGGTAGAATGTACTGCACATGTGATGGAGGAATGCACAGTGCAGGGTTGAAATTCTACTGAATTTGCATTAACCTCTAAAGGCCTTAGTGGCCACATACGTGGACAGCACCTTTTAGCTCTTATTTCCAAAATTGTGTACACTACTGAATTGGGGTCTTATGACAACATATGGTCACTTATACTGCTATCTGGTGGTGTCAGAAGAGTATAACATACAATGGAATTTGGAAAAAAAAAGTGTAAAAATAAAAATTAGCATGTCACTACACATGAAGTACACGTTTGTTACTTATGGACTAAGTACATCATATAAAAATATGATTTTTAGTTGTTATTCTAATTAGGGTCCAATAAGCCCAAATAGCCAAGAGAAATAAAAAAATCATGTAAACAAACAGCTTGGGCCTTTAGAGGTTAAATCAGGTTGTTTTAGCTAATAATCATGCTGCAAGATCTAGCATGTTGCACTCAATGTTAATTTCCATTAATTTCCCATTAATTACCGTTAATTCCCATATATTCCCGTTAATTCCCATGGAAAGTTACCAACTTTGAATATTCCCGGAATTTTGCAACCCTAATTATATGTATATCAAGGTGTATTATACAATTAATACTTCAATTATAAATGTACTAAATACTTTGACTTTGTCTTGTCAGCACAGCACTTTTAATGTGGAGGCTGAAAGTGTGTTTGTCTTTGAGCTCTTACTTGACAGTTGTAATATATGTGACGTTGACACGAAGCTGGATGATATTAAAGTGACTCCCCAAATCATGGCTCTTTTCCTTCCTTCATGTTAAGCTTTCACAACACGAGGGATCATCTTTATAAGACCCTTGATTACATTCAAACACCTGCCGGTGGCAGTGCCAATCTATCTAGCAAACAATGCTGTATGCTAGCCAGCCAGCTTATATGTGCACTCGTCAGCTTTTCATAGTTGTCTTCTATGCCGCGTCGATCATGACTTTTATACAGTCGGTTTC
Organism: Entelurus aequoreus; assembly: GCF_033978785.1. NCBI lineage: Eukaryota > Metazoa > Chordata > Actinopteri > Syngnathiformes > Syngnathidae > Entelurus > Entelurus aequoreus. The sequence goes on along the minus strand of NC_084732.1, from coordinate 42,985,583 downwards.
TATGCACTAAATTATGCCCTGTCTACATTAAGCCGGATAACTCCTTGAACAAATAATTATTTAGCCTAAGTCCCGTGTCGGCCACACTAAACCATCGTTTAAGGTTCCCCTCCTTGAATAATTTTTTACACGGGTAAGTGCGCCGTGTATTTCTTGAATCTCCGGCTCTTAACTTTGTATGGACTCATCGATTGTGGAGTTCGGAGAGGAAGTGACGCCAGAAAGACTGTGCCCCACACGTAGTGACGTCAGAAAGAACACGCCAGAGCCAGCTTCATAACAGACGCTTGTGGAAATCACACATGAATACCTTAAAAGAAAGAAACCCACGATTGCAGCTATTTCGGATACAGCACATCTCAGACGGCAACATGGCAATGTTGAGCGACGGTTTTGGATAAGCCCTGGAAGAACGGCAGCCTGGTGGGATATGTTTGTCAACGAGTGTGTTGTGCAACGGGAATGGCAAGAGAACTTTCGAATGTCCAGGTCAGCTGTGATTCTACTTAGCTAAAAACTTTGTCCATTTATCGAACGGGAGACAACGAGAATGCGGGCTCCCGTGGACGAGGGAGTACTACGGAAAACAGTGAATGCATTTGGACTGGCAAAGCGGACTATCAGTTATTGTCCGCCACGTATGTCGAGCGATTACTCAACGTCTAGTTTTGTACTCCATAACTATTGTGAAGCCATGGAATGGTTGCGACCGTCAAGTACGACTGGTCTGGTCAGCACAGTGGTCAGCACAGTGTCCTGAACAGATATCTAGATCCCTAGATTGATTGTTGTAAAATGTTATTTATCACATTGTTTACTTTCACACGTCCATTAAAGATACGATCCATGTATGATGGCTCAGGTGTGATTCACTACAATAGTCTAACAGCTGCTGATGGTGAGGCAAGCAAGGTTTACTGTTAAAAGAAATTTGGCAATAGGCTACATTGAAACACAGGGTAAGAATACACTTCCAGGGCAGAGGTAACTATGACGCACGCATCTTTTGGGGGGGTCTTTAACGGTGGTATTGTGTGTGTGTGGACAAGGATAAGGTTAGGTGGGATATAGCCTGGATAACCTTAGTGTAGAAGGGGCCATATAGTCTGATTTCTCAAATAATTTGCTTTCTTCTATTTTCACACCTACATGTAAAGTCCTAGTTTCCATGCTCTATGTCTGACTCTTGTACACTTGGGGGTGATTGTGATCATTTCAGCTTATTTAGCTAAGCGGGAATGTGAATAGAAGAAGTGAATGCTACATGCTAATAATTTAGCACTAGTAGCTTTCCAGCTCTAGATCGAACAGATAACTACAACCTTCCACTGCTATTTATCCCAGCCGAGTCATACCAAAGACTATAAAAATGGGACCCATTACCTCCCTGCTTGGCACTCAGCATCAAGGGTTGGAGTTGGGGGTTAAATCACCAAAATGATTCCCGGGCGCGGCACCACTGCTGCCCACTGCTCCCCAAGGGGATGGGTCAAATGCAGAGGACAAATTTCACCACATCTAGTGTGTGTGTGACAATCATTGGTACTTTAATCTTAATCTTAATATTTATTTGGTGTTGTTGGTAAGGTTTTAATGTGTTTATATGACAATTATGGTTATTATGTTCATCAGAGACATACAGTACATAATGTCACTTTTTTGGTGAGCAACTTTGACGATTTATTGTTAATACTAATGGTGTGTTTCATTTTTACAGGGAAGTCGGAATTTCCAAGTTCCTAGTCCGAAGTTTTAACTGGAACGCCCAACGAGGTTGGATTTCCTACTCGGAAAGTTGAAAATTCGTCACCGCACCCGAGTTGACTTCAAAGATATGGCTGTTCTGAGTGTAAACAATGATAGAAGCTTCTATAATATCTATTAGCACTTCTATTTTTTGTTGCACTATATCCGCCATCTATGCTGTTTTGTTTGCCATTTTTTATAGTAATATTACGGTAGTGTAAATGACATTTTCATGTGTTTTATACATTTTACATTGCTAGTAACAGCGTCTATGTTTCCTCTTCACCCACTGTGTTTAAAGGTTGCCCGAAGGAATGCATATTTTTCCATAAGTTGTTTATATTCAGTAAAGGCAAACACATGAATAGCTTTTATGGATGTGGCCATATTGGTTTCCGACCTTGTAACTAGAACACTCATAACTCGGCTGTAACGCCATTCCCAGGTTCGACTTTCAACTTCTGAAGTTAATTAAACGCATTGGATAATTTCTAATTACTGGTTTACATGTCAATTATGTCTATTATGTGGATGTTTTGAATGAATGAGATTGATGCTGTCTTGAAGTCATGTGATTTACCTGCTATTTATTATTGTTGCCTACTGACTAACAAAAAAAACACATATTATTTTTACTCTGTTTATGCAAAACCGTTTTAGTGTGAAGAATGACGTCTCGGTCCTCCATGGAGATTGACGCACAGATAGTCACTACATTCCAGAGAAAACTGATTATTTCTTTAGAAAGCTTATTTTGAGCCAAATTATTTAAGAAATATTTTAGTGTATGGAAACATACTGAGCGACTTCTCTCCCCGCCATCATGTGACCAGTCAAACCACAGCCTTTGCTACAAAACCACATTTTATCACAATGTGATTACATTTCGTATGAAATTAATGGTGCAGCCTATTGTTGCGATAGATGATCGCATACCTTGTGATGTCATATAAAAGAGTGGTCCCCAACCACCGGTCCGGAGACCGGTACCGGTCCGTGAAGCATTTGCTACCGGGCCGGAGAGAAACATGCAATAATTTATAAAGGATTGCATTTTCTCCGACTTGATTTGTCAAACTTGTTTTCATTGAGGGCCACACCACAGTCATGGCTGCCAATAGAGGGCCGCTTGTAACAGTACACAATTAATGAATTTGCCAATGATTTTAAATAATTTAAAAAATTTTAACGTAAAGAGTCAAAAAAATCTGTGGATTTGACCACTGTTTTTTACAAAAAAAAACTGTCAGCTTAGTTGCCAGACTTTTACTGTAAAATATGGTGTTATTTTATTATTATTATTTTTACAACATATTACTGTAAATAGAAATACAGTACCGCTGTTTAATTTTATTTTAGCAACTCAGCTGCCAGTTTTTTACCATAATAAAATGCGGTACCATAAAATCATCAACCGTGGATTTAAAAAAAAAAAAACGCTGACAGCTCAGTCGACAGAATTTTACTGTAAAAAACAAACATTTTTTTTTTTCAACTTACAGTAATATGCTGTAAAAAAAACTCCATAAATGTTACAGTAAAATCTATTGGTATTTTTTATAGTGCACAATTTGATGGATAACTTGCTTCGAAACCATAAGTTAAGCAAATATTTAAGTATTTATTTGGATTTTGACCAACAAAGTTAGATAGTATAATATGTGTTGCAATATTGGACACAATTTTTTTTCCCCTGTCAAACTAGAAAAAAAACCTAATACCTTTACTAAGAAATAAGAAAGTAAAGAAAGAAAATATAAGGTATTTTATTGACATATTATTTCCAAGCTTTTGCGGGCCATATAAAATGATGTGGAGGGGCAGATCTGGCCCGCGGGCCTTGAGTTTGACACCTGTGCACTAGACACACCAATGAGCTTGTTTATAGATGTACAATAAAACTCCTCATAGGAAGTTGCCATTTGTTATAACTTTGTGACATGATACAATGCACATTAATGAACATATCAAATATACATGTGACAGATTGTAGCCAAAGGCTGATTTCCATCAGCATTTCATTGCAAAGAAACAAGCCCAGGACTCCCAGGGCTTCCACTAATTCAGCGTTATAGTGAGTTGTATTTTTCACAAGTGGGCAGCCAGTCCCTGAAAATAATGCCTACATTAAACCGGTCCGTGGTGCAAAAAAAGTTGGGGACCACTGATATAAAAGACACAATCAAACAGAAATTACTTTTTTCCAAGCTGAATTGTTTTTACTATTTGTAAATAGTTGTATCTATAGATGTGCATAATAACTAATGAATAGATATCTGTTGGTTTGGCATACCGTATTATTATTGCTGCTGGTCATGTCAACATCCTCAGTGTGTACGCTCCCACTCTCACCTCATCGGAAGACACAAAAGACCAGTTCTATGGGCAGCTTGATGAACTGATAAAGGGCCTCCCAAAAGATGAGCCCTTATTCCTCCTTGGCGACTTCAATGCCAGAGTAGGTGCAGATCACAAGTCATGGCCCTCCTGCCTTGGACGTCATGGCACAGGGAAGGTAAATGAGAATGGTCAAAGGCTGCTGGAACTGTGCTCCTACCATGACCTCTGCATTACAAACACCTTCTTCGAGTGTAAACCATCACACAGAGTGTCGTGGAGGCATCCGCGGTCCCAACGCTGGCACCAACTCGACCTTGCCATCACCAGGCGCTCTGCCTTAAACAATGTCCTCATCACCAGAAGCTACCATAGTGCAGACTGTGACACTGACCATGCCCTTGTGTGCAGCAAAGTGTGTCTCCAGCCACGCAAGCTACATCACTCCAAACCAAAAGGCCGCCCCCGGATCAACACAGTACACATGTCAGATCCCCTTAAGGTGGACGCATATGTAACCAACCTGGATGAAGCCCTACAGGACCTGCCAGATCATGACGCCACAGGAAAGTGGAATGCCATGAGGGACAAAATTTACAACACGGCCATGTCCTCGTTTGGCAAGAAAGAACATCCCTGCCAGGATTGGTTCAAAGCCCACCTTCCAAGGATGAAACCAGAAATAGAGGCTAAACGTGCAGCCTTCTTAGCACACAAGGAATGCCCAAATGAACAGACACTCACAGCACTCAGAAGGGCTCGGAACACCACCCAGCGTGTTGCTAGACAGTGTGCCAATGAATATTGGCAACAACTGTGTAAGGAAATACAGAGCTGTGCCGAGTCCGGAAACACACGCGGCATGTACAACGGCATCAAAAAGGCCCTTGGCCCTGCAGTAAAAGGAATTGCCCCCCTGAAATCTCTGTCAGGGGAGAAGATCACTAACCGGGAGGAACAGATGACCAGATGGGTGGAACACTACTCAGAACTGTACTCCCGTGAAACATCAGTTTCCAATGCTGCCCTTAGTGGTACGAAGGATCTGCCCATCATGGAGGAGCTAGATGAAGTGCCCACTATGGAAGAGCTCAGCAAAGCCATTGATGCCCTCCCAAACGACAAAGCACCAGGTAGCGATAACATCCCACCTGAAGCCATCAAGCACGGGAAACCTGCCCTGCTTCAGCCTCTGTATGAGTTGCTCTGCATGTGCTGGGAGGAAGGTGCAGTCCCACAAGACATGCGTGACGCCACCATTGTGACACTGTATAAAAACAAAGGTGACCGCAGTGACTGCAACAACTACAGAGGGATCTCCCTTCTCAGCATTGTCGGCAAAGTGTATGCACGCATCCTCCTCAACAGGCTGCAGAGACTCGCGGATCGTGTCTATCCAGAATCCCAATGTGGCTTCAGAGCAGGCAGGTCGACAACTGACATGATCTTTTCCCTTCGACAGCTCCAGGAAAAGAGTAGAGAGCAAGGCCAGCCACTCTACATGATGTTCATAGACCTCACCAAGGCCTTCGATCTGGTCAGCAGGGAAGGCCTATTCCAGCTCCTTGAGAAGATTGGCTGCCCCCCAAAGCTCGGCAGCATGGTGACCTCCTTCCATGTCAACATGAAGGGCACAGTCCTGTATGACGGATCATCCTCAGAACCATTCTGTATCAACAGTGGTGTCAAGCAGGGCTGTGTACTTGCACCAACCCTTTTCGGGATTTTCTTTTCCCTGCTCCTGTCTTACGCCTTCGACTCCTCCACTGATGGTGTATACCTGCACACCCGGTCTGATGGGAGATTGTTTAACCTGGCGCGACTGCGTTCTAAGACCAAGGTCAGGACAGTTCTCATCAGGGAGATGTTGTTTGCTGATGATGCAGCCCTCATGACTCACACAGAGGATGCCCTTCAGAGTTTGGCTGACCGCTTTGCCGATGCTTGTAAGCAGTTTGGGCTCACAATAAGCCTGAAGAAGACCAACATCAGTGCACAAGACATCAGTACTGCCCCCTCCATCACAGTTGATAACATCAGACTGGACACTGCGGACGAGTTCACCTACTTGGGATCAACAATCAGCAACAACCTCTCACTGGACATCGAACTGGACAGGCGTCTCGGAAAGGCAAATACCATCATGGCTAGACTGACCAAGAGAGTGTGGGAGAACGGAGCGCTGTCAGAACACACCAAGATCCGTGTATATCAGGCCTGCGTTCTCAGCACCCTTCTCTATGGAAGTGAATCCTGGACCACCTATATGAAGCAAGAACGTCGGCTCAACACCTTCCACATGCGGTGCCTCAGGCGCATCCTCAACATCAGCTGGCAGGACCACATCCCATACACCAACATCCTGCAGCGCGCCAAGATCCCCAGCATGTACTCCCTGCTGAGTCAACGCCGTCTCCGCTGGCTCGGCCATGTCCGACGGATGGAGGATGGAAGACTACCTAAGGACATCATGTATGGACAACTGACCATTGGCACCAGACGAGCTGGTCGCCCCCTACTACGCTTCAAGGACGTCTGCAAAAGAGACATGAAAGCATGCAACATCTCTCCTGACAGCTGGGAGGTACAGGCCATGGACAGAAATGCTTGGCGTCAGACTGTCCACAAGGGCAGTGCAGAAGCTGAGGTGGCAAGAGATCGGCTTGCAGCAGAGAAGAGGAGACGCAGGAAGTGCACTGCAGCAACCCCTCAAACCCAGGCCACCTTATTCATTTGCACAAACTGCAATAAAGACTGTCACTCACAGATCGGACTGCGCAGCCATAGCAGACGATGCCAAACAACATGACAAGACTCCAGACGCGCATCAGTATGGTCTCTCGAGACTGAGCTGCCGATGATGATGATGATTAGACGTACAATTATTCTGGTTACTGTTACTAGTTTGCTGTCTAAAGAAGCTAACATGAAGTCAACTATAGGAAGATGGACTGTATTCATGCTAAGGTGGCATTATTTTGCTCAAAGCAAAACTAATGAATACATTACTTAAAATAAAAAATAGCAATTAATCGATACATTTGGTAAATTTTCCCCATAATTGATCATTATTTTAGTAAAATATCCATTATTTGTTTGTTAGTTCATCCAGTTGTTTGTGTTGTTGAACTTCAGTTGCATTCGTAGGATGTATTTTTTTATTATCCTATGACAAAATAGGAACTTTATAGTTTTTAAAGGATTGGAAAATATCACATTTTGCTGTAAATCTGTAAATATGTTCATATCCAGTCTATCAATCAATCAACGTATATAGCCTTTAATCACAAATGTCTCAAAGGGCTGCACAAGCCACAAAGGCATCCTTGGCTCAGATCCAACATCAGGGCAAGAAAAAACTCAACCCAATGGGAACAACGTGAAACCCTGGAAGAGACCGCAGATGTGGGGACGTCACCGACTGCTGCATGCATGCAGGTATAATAGTTGCAAAAAAAAACAAATGAAAAAGCAGGGCTGGAATGCACAAAGCTCTGGATTCTGAGTGAAAGGTGTTGTAATATAGTTGACACTAATCACAGAGTTCACATATTGGTTTGATTTCTGTAGATCAAGCTTTAATGGCCAAACACTCTCATGGTTAATCAGCTACATTTAGGCCTCACAATACAGAACCACACAAGACGTATTGCTTGTTCCAACTGAGTAATAATATGAGAAAGAATGGGGACATAAAATACTGTGTAAATATAACAACTCCCAGAAATGACACTTCTCGATCTACAGTATGGAAGTTCTTTACAGAGAAGTAGATTGGTGTGTATGATTGCTCAACATACAATTTAGTTTGGATTTGTGTTGATGATAGTCAATGCAGTCACAAAATTCACTGCATCCTCTATCAACTCTTTTTTCAGATTAAAAAAAAACATTTTGTGGGTATTTTTTTCTTTGTAATCTCAAATGTTAAAGTGGAACTGCACTTTTTTTGTATTTTGGCTGTCATCCACAATACTTATGTAAGGCAAGAACACATATTTTTTCTTTTTTTATGCATTCAAAATATTTAATAAATGCAAACAAAAGTCTGCTTACAATGAAGCCTATGGGAGTCGCTCTATTCTGCCTATAAAGCTCTTGAAAACAACATAAAAATACCTCCATTAAGGTTTTATATACACAATTTAAGTATACATTTAATGTAATAACAGGCACATTAATAATAACATTAATATTTACGTATTTTGACGTATTTTCAACATGACGCATTCATTTTAAAAAGGCATCATGATGTTCACCCCCCCACTATATCATCAGTGATTACAACTCACTGCTGACATTATGAGAGCCAACAAACATAATAAAACTTCACTTACCGTGCGATGTCTGCTGTCATTAGGATGCCGACTAATAGAATCTTGTTATAGTCCCGTTTTAGATGAAGAAATCCTCACAAAGAAAAGGAGGTAATTGGAAACAAATGTCTTTTCGTGTCGTTCTCGCCACTTTTTGGTATAAATTGGCTGTCAAAGTGTACGAACTTGTCGGAGTACATCCTCATCCTACTACTATCCAGGTGAGAGGCATGATTTATGATCTAAAGCAGTGGTCCCCAACCTTTTTGTAACTGCGGACCGGTCAACGGGGGGGAGGGGGGAGGGGGGAGGGGGGGAGGGGTGTTGTTTGTCATAAAAAAATACAATCATGTGTGCTTTCGGACTGTATCCCTGCAGACTGTATTGATCTATATTGATATATAATGTAGGAACCAGAAATATTAATAACAGAGAGAAACAACCCTTTTGTGCGAATGAGTGTGAATGGGGGAGGGATGTTTTTTGGGTTGGTGCACTAATTGTAAGTGTATCTTGTGTTTTTTATGTTGATTTAATAAAAATAAAAAATAAAATATTTTTATTATTTTTATTTATTTTTTATTTCTTGTGCGGCCCGGTGCCAATCGATCCACGGACCGGTACTGGGACGCGGCCCGGTGGTTGGGGACCACTGATCTAAACTAAACTTACAGGAGGAAAGCAGCTTACCACTCGATGATGTAAACATTGGCACATACGCTAATGATCACGGCGCCACGATAAATAATTTGTCTGCATTACTGTAGTGTTTAACAATATCACTAATACTTGGTTAATATTCAAGTCAGAAAATGTAAATGGAGTACTGTTGGCGCTTTTTGGATGTTTTTTTATTGGGTTTTATGGGCGGAATAGAGGACCTTCCATTGGCTCTGCTGTAAGCGGACTTTTATTTACGGGTTAGAATGCATAAAAAAATTTAAAAATTCATCCGTCTTTCACAAAGATTGTGAACGATAGGCAAAATTCCAAAAAGGGTGCAGTCCCCCTTTAAAGATGATCTTTGCAACTTGCTCAAAGTTACATTTTCCAAACCAATCTTATGTTACCATTGGTGGTTTATGACAACAAATTTAATAAATAAATGTCACAATTAGAAGTTAGACTTTTTAAACTTTGATGTTGCCTTTGAATAATTTTTACTTTTCATGTTCACCCACAGGAGAGTTCGTCTCATACAAAGGGATTTAAAAAAGAATTCCAAACACTGCACTTGCCCCGTGGCGTTGTTCTTTCTCTCCGTCCATGTGCCTTTACTGAAGGTTTGAACAATGATTGGACACCATCGCCCTCTAAACCGGTGTTTCTTAACAATTGGTCAAGGGCCCATTGTAGGGCCGTGAGCGCCCCCGAGAGGGAGGCCATTTTTTTTTTACATTGGAGCAAGTAAAATAAGACCATCACTAATCAAAGCAAAAGCATGTTGACTGAAACAATGACACAATTAACTGACATTTTAGTTAACAAATAAAAAAAGACGAGAATGTTGACAGAAACAAAATCCAGTAATATATAATTTTGTCTTGTCGATGGGTGGGACAAGTTCAGAATTTAGCCAATCACAGCTCTTTAACGGGTACAAGAGAGGTGGGGGTTGGTTACAGAGGCGAGCCAATCAGACGCGTTTCCTTGTGAGATGAGGAAGTTTGATTTCTCATCGCCGAAACAAAACTGTGTGAATTTAACATGTTCCACAGCGTAATATGTGTACACCTGGTTGAAAGTGAAGAAGACACATTTCATTTTTGATGCTATTTGTAGTCATCAGCAGGCAAGTGATCGATCGTGACATCTACACAACTGTAATGTTAAAGTTAAAAGTTAAAGTACCACTAATAGTCACACACACACTAGGTGTGGTGAAATTACCCTCTGCATTTGACCTATCCCCTGAGGAGTTGAGGGGAGCAGTGAGCAGCAGCAGTGGCCGCACTCAGGAATCATTTTGGTGATTTAACCCCCAATCCCAACCCTTGATGCTGAGTGCCAAGCAGGGAAGTAGTAAGTATAGTCTTTGGTATGACTAGGCCGATGTTTGAACTCACGACCTACCGATTTAAGGGCGGACACTCTAACCACTAGGCCACTGAGCAGTGGTATGTGTATTTGCTGTTTCCAGTTCTCCCACGTTCATAAACAAATTATGATGAAATGCATGGTAACTCTGCTTCACAACACACACACATACCTGCTTTGGCAGAGGCGTAGCATAAAACAATAGAAAAAGTGCCTGAAAGATATTTATTGGCATTGCCCAGTGGAGCAAAACATGACTAACTTCATCACTCATGCTACTTTTGTGTTAAACTAATGCTGTCAGGTAGTTTAAATAAAAGTGCTTTCAAATAAACTTTAAAGAGACATTATCTGTTATACTTTACATTTTAGTCGACAAAATGTACTGTAATTTATCAGACCAAAACGCTGTGTCATTTTATTGACTAAAACTAAATCCGTTTAGATGACAAAAATGAAACTAAATCTAAAACACATTTTTGTCAAAGGACTAAATTAAAAACTGCTATCAAATTTAACACTGGTAGGCAGAAGAGTAACTGCTTTGTTCTGCTCTCCGTGCTCTGTAACTGCTCTCCAGTATGAATGTTTACTTCAGGGTTCAGGTTGACATCAGTGCTTCTGTTTCCAGTAAGTGAAGCTGGATGGTGCTCGCTGCATTGTTGCTGCTCTTCTTGAACACATGCTTGACTTGAATAAATGGACAAAGCACTACACTGTTTTGTTTGGTGTATAGATTTTGGGATGAACTTTGCTGAACATTGTTCAGCCTGAAGCAAACAAATTGTAGGTTGAATAAGTTAAATGTTTTTCTGCAGCCGGGTCTGTTTACAGCAGATATGGGCTTCTATTAGGGTTGTACGGTATACCGGTATTAGTATAGTACCGTGATACTAATGAATCATATTCGGTACGATACCGCCTCTGAAAAGTACCGGTCCGCCAACCCCCGCGCCCCCGTCGTCGTCACCTCGTGTCATTGCTGGTTTACGAGCAGACGAGCATGTTCCGCAGTGCACAATCCCGGAGTACTTACAAGCAGACACAGTGTGTAGACAGAAAAGGGAGAATGGACGCATTTTGGCTTAAAAACTAACGATAAAGGTGAAGTTATAACACTGAAACGCCCTCAGGAAAAGGTGCTTTAAGACATGGCTATCTAACTAGCGGCTAAAGTCCAGCCCCAGTCAGCAGTGTTTTAGCTACTTCTGAATCACTAATCCTCGCCTCCATGGTGACAAATAAAGTATGTTTCTTACAAGTATCATCCCTGCAGGACGAGGAATAGCTAAACATGCTTCACTACACACCGTAGCTCACCGGGGTCAAAATGTAAACAAACACCATTGCTGGATCTACACGTAACATCCACTGTAATGATACCAAGTACAGGGGTGTATCTAGTCGATACTACTATGATTATATCGATATTTTTTGGCATCACAACATCTTCTTTAGTTTTTTTTTAATTTATATTATGTTTATAAACTCTTGAAATATGTCCCTGGACACATGAGGACTTACAACAAGACCAATGTATGATCCTGTAACTACTTGGTATCGGATTGATACCCAAATTTGTGGCATCATCCAAAACTAATGTAAAGTATCAAACAACAGAAGAATAAGTGATTATTACATTTTAACAGAAGTGTAGACAGAACATGTTAAAAGAGAAAGTAAGAAGATATTAACAGTAAATGAACAAGTAGATTAATAATTCATTTTCTACCACTTGTCCTTAATCATTTTGACTAAATAATAGAATGGAAAATGATACAATATGTTACTGCATACGTCAGCAGACTAATTAGGAGCCTTTGTTTGTTTACTTACTACTAAAAGACAAGTTGACTTGTAGGTTCACTATTTTATTTAAGGACAAACTTGCAATAAGAAACATATGTTTAATGTACCGTAAGATTTGTTGTTAAAATAAAGCCAATAATGCAATTTTTTGTGGTGCCCTTTATTTAGAAAAGTATCGAAATCATTTTGGTACCGGCACCAAAATATTGGCAACACTAGCTTCTAATTAAAATCAACAATATGATTTGCCTGAGCGGCTGGACAGGACAAATAAAAATTTAAAAAAAGGTCATAACTTGGAGACCTCCAGATTGTGGAAGATGGCGGGTTGTAGTTTGGGGACTCCTGATCTAAATGTTAACGCTGATGTGTGTTCAGCGAGGATGTTGATGAGTGTGTGAGGCTACAGCGCAGCAGGAGGAGCCTGCACGCTGAATGGACCAAGCTGGATTTACAGTGTGCTAATGTGCTGGCAGAGAAGACAGTCCAGCTGCTTCCACAGCGCAAGTGAGCTCTCTGCAGCACCGCCTACATGGTAAAGGTCAGCGGTTCAGCTCGAGTTTAGCTTTTGAGCTAAACAGCATCAAACATTTGTGTCCACAGCTCAAACTCCCCAAAAAGTCTAATAGATATATATAGTTTTATCAAATTGTTATAAAGGAGGAGAAATGTCTCTCCCCTCATCCTCTGTGATGCTCGCTGGGATATGGAAACTTGAAAGGCACCCAGTAATGACTAGCTGTGCTCCGGTTTTATGCCACCCACTGTCATTGTGACCGTCTCCAATGAAAGCCAAGTCAGTCCGAGAACACAAATTCTGGTCCGTTGTGGCAGAGGCTTGGGACACTGCGGTCGCAGGATTGTGGTCTTATTACACATGCGAGTGTAAGCAAACAATTCCGAGAGGCTGATGGAAAGTATACAGCACAGTAGTGCACATCAACATGACAGGCAGCAGAGGAACAGACTTGTGAGAAGTTGTATCCCCCAAGAGAATATGAACCATAAATGGATTTTTTTTTTTCTTTTCTGAGCGTCAGTAGCAGTGTCAGTGAAATATAACAGAACCATTCCGGGCCACCATTGCAGATTATCATTTTGCAAAATATAAATTTGAACTTCCTTTAACAATAACACAGCAGTGCCACTAGAGAGTGGATACTCGACGTAGGAATGGAAAGGTCTAAAAAATGTTAAGTATTGCAGATATTAGAGGACGGCCAGATTGTGTAAGCTAAAGTGAAGTAAGCCTGCTGTGTGGCCAAGCCGCACGGAGGAGATTTAAACAGATAATATGTCTTTCTCATCGTGCACACACACGCACAAGCCTCTCGTAGTAACGGTGTTTATTCCAGCCCAGCCATGCGGCCATAAAACACGGTCACTGTCAGCGGCCGGGCCGATCGTGAACCTCTGTTTACCTGACAAAGTGCTCCGACCTGGGTAGTGGTGCTGGACCCAGCGCCCCCTTTGCCGGAGGGCCTGGAGAGCTTTGGCTGACGGGCTGACGTGTGACAGCATTTGTTTACTTACTAGCTCGCTGGACTGCTGCTAAAGTGACAGTTAGGATGATCCATGAAAGAGTTTTGGTCCTGCAGAGATAAATACAGGCAAAGCCAAGTGCCATAAGGCTAATTTAAACTGCTTTTGGAGTGTAAATTAGTTTGTAGTAAGAGAGCCCATAATGAAATGTGTTCATATTACACTTGTAATTGTACTCTGTCATCCTGTGTCACTTAGACCAGGTGAAAGAGATGAGAGTTTGACCTTAAACACAAAATGTGTTTTATTATTTTATACACTAAGGGCTTAAAAGCCTACTGAAATTATTTTTTTTTATTTAAACGGGGATAGCAGATCCATTCTATGTGTCATACTTGATCATTTCGCGATATTGCCATATTTTTGCTGAAAGGATTTAGTAGAGAACATCGACGATAAAGTTGCAACTTTTGGTCGCTGATAAAAAAAAGCCTTGCCTGTACCGGAAGTAGCGTGACGTCAACAGAGGAAGGACTCCTCAAAATGTTCCATTGTTTTCAATGCAGCTAGAGCGATTCGGACTGAGAAAGCGACGATTACCCCATTAATTTGAGCGAGGATGAAAGATTTGTGGATGAGGTACGTTAGAGTGAAGGACCAGAATGCAGTGCAAGACATATCTTTTTTCGCTCTGACCATAACTTAGGTACAAGCTGGCTCATTGGATTCCACACTCTCTCCTTTTTCTATTGTGGATGACGGATTTGTATTTTAAACCACCTCGGATACTATATCCTCTTGAAAATGAGAGTCTGAGAACGCGAAATGGACATTCACAGTGACTTTTATCTCCACGACAATACATCGGCGAAGCTCTTTAGCTACTGGGCTAACGTGGTAGCATCGGGCTCAAATGCAGATAGAAACAAAATAAATAAATCCCTGACTGGAAGGATAGACAGAAGATCAACAATACTATTAAACCATGTACATGTAATTACACGGTTAACAATTCCCAGCCTGGCAAAGCTTAACAATGCTGTTGCTAACGACGCCATTGAAGCTAACTTAGCAACGGGACCTCACAGAGCTATGATAAAAACATTATCTCTCCACCTACGCCAGCCAGCCCTCATCGGCTCATCAACACCCGTGCTCACCTGCGTTCCAGCGATCGACGGAAGGACGAAGGACTTCACCCGATCATCCGTGTGGTTGGCGGCTAGCGTCGGATAGCGCGTCTGCTATCCAAGTAAGTCCTCCTGGTTGTGTTGCTACAGCCAGCCGCTAATACACCGATCCCACCTACAACTTTCTTCTTTGCAGTCTTCATTGTTCATTAAACAAATTGCAAAAGTTTCACCAACACAGATGTCCAGAATACTGTGGAATTTTGAAATTAAAACAGAGCTTTTTTGTATTGTATTCAATGGGGTACCAATACTTCCGTATCAATTGTTGACGTCATGCGCATACGTCATCATATCTAGACGTTTTCAACCGGAAGTGTGGCGGTAAATTTAAAATTGCACTTTATAAGTTAACCCGGCCGTATTGGCATGTGTTGCAATGTTAAGATTTCATCATTGATATATAAACTATCAGACTGCGTGGTCGGTAGTAGTGGGTTTCAGTAGGCCTTTAAACATCTATATTTGATGCTGACAAGCATTTATACACAGCATTCTGCACCATTGCTGCTAAATCAGGCACCTCGGTAGGCAGCTAAAGGTCCTTCCATAGGTAATGAGGGTCCTACAGGCAACAGCAGGGCAGCTAAATCTTTTTTTTTTGACAGCTCATTGTAAACCCTGATGAGTCATCCATGCATCCATTTTCTACCGCTTGTCCCTTTTGAGGTTGCAGGGGGTGCTAGAGCCTATCCCATCACAGGGCCAACACAGATAAACAACATTCACGCTCACATTCTCACACGAGGGCCAATTTAGTGTGTGAAGTGTGAATTATATTTATATAGCGATTTTCTCTAGTGACTCAAAGCGCTTTACATGGTGAAACCCATTATCTAAGTTACATTTAGGCCAGTGTGAGTGGCACTGGGAGCAGGTGGGTGAAGTGTCTTGCCCAAGGACACAACAGCTTTGACTAGGATGGCAGAAGCGGGGATCGAACCTGGAACACTCTACGCCGGTTGGTAGAGTGTTGCCAATCAACCTATCTCTAGGTGCATGAAGTCATAGTAAACACTATTTTGGCACCATCTTTCACCATCACTTTAAAGGCCTACTGAAACCCACTACTACCGACCATGCAGTCTGATTGTTTATATATCAATGATGAAATCTTAACATTGCAACACATGCCAATATGGCCGGGTTAACTTATAAAGTGCAATTTGAAATTTCCCGGGGAACTTCCGGTTCAAAACGCCTTTGGAGGATGACGTATGCGCGTGACGTAGCCAGTTTAACAGAGGTATGGCTTCCCCATTGAAGCCAATACGAAATAGCTCTGTTTTCATCTCATTATTCCACAGTATTCTGGACATCTGTGTTGGTGAATCTGTTGCAATTTGTTCATTGCATTATGGAGAAAGAAGCTGAGCAAGCAAAGAAGAAAGTCGGTGCGAAGCGGAGTATTTTGCGAGGGAAGTCAGCAACACAACACAGTCGGTGTTTCATTGTTTACATTCCCGAAAGATGCAGTCAAGATCGAAGAACTCGGACAACAGAGACTCTTACCAGGAGGACTTTGACTTTGTTAACAGACGCAGACGCGATACCGTGAGTACGCTTCCAAACATTTGATCGCTTGCTATAACTAGCTCGAGCTAGTAGCTAAGAGCTAGGAGCTAGCATAACAAACACCTAGGTGTTTGTTATGCGGGATTAATTTGTGGTTTATTAAATATAAGCCTGGTTGTGTTGTGGCTAATAGAGTATATATATGTCTTGTGTTTATTTACTGTTGTAGTCATTCCCAGCTGAATATCAGGTCCCACCCGCGCGCTTCCAAACATTTGATCGCTTGCCCGTACATGCGTGTCACGTACGTAACTTTGGTTAAATATATAAGCTTTATGAACCTTGGGTTAGGTCAGGGGTCGGCAACCTTTACCACTCAAAGAGCCATTTTGGAAAGTTTCACAAGTTAAAGAAAACAATGGGAGCCACAAAATTTTTTTGAAAATTTAAAATGAAAAACACTGCATACAAAGCTTAAATTGCTTTGCGCTATGTTAACCAGGGGTCTCTGACACACGCACCGGCACGCATCTTAATATGGAAATGTAATGTTAGTGCGCCCCGCGACTTTTAATTGAATGGCGCTTGATAGCGTCATTCTTGCCAATCCTCTCAATTTTCCGGGAGACTCCCAAATTTCAGGACGTGCTGGTACTGCTTTTAGCACCCTCTACAGCCAGCCCAAACAGCGTACCTGCTTGGCCACATGTTGAAAGCAGCTTTTGATTGCTCACGTAAGTGACAGCAAGGCATACTTGTTCAACAGCCACACAGCTTACACTGACGGTAGCCGTACAAAAACAACTTTAACACTGTTACGTTACAAATATGTGCCACACTTTGAACCCACACCAAAAAAGAATGACAAACACATTTCTGGAGAACATCTGCACTGTAACACAACATAAACACAACCCAACAAATACCCAGAATCCCATGCAGCCCTAACTCTTCCGCTCAACCGACGCACGGAGAGGGGGGGTTGATGTATGGGGGGGTTTGGTGGTAGCGGGGGTGTATAATGTAGACCGGAAGAGTTAGGGCTGCATGGGATTCTGGGTATTTGTTGTGTTACGGTGCGGATGTTCTCCAGAAATGTGTTTGTCATTCTTTTTTGGTGTGGGTTCACAGTGTGGCGCATATTTGTAACGTAACAGTGTTAAAGTTGTTTTATACATCCACCGTCAGTGTAAGCTGTGTGGCTGTTGACCAAGTATGCCTTGCTGTCGCCTACGTGTGCAAGTAAAAGCAACATATAACATGTGGCCGGGCTGGCACGCTGTTTGTAAATGCTATAGAGGACAATTAATGCAGTGCCATTAGGGCATGCCCTTGATTAAGTAATTAGAGTGAAAATAGGATAATATTTGCCCTGGGAGATTTCTAGGAGAGGCAGTCTCCTGGGAAAATCGTGGGGGGGGGGTCGTTAAGTATACTGGGAAAACCGGGAGGGTCAGCAAGTATGCAGCTGAGCCGCATCAGAGTGGTCAAAGAGCCGCATGCGGCTCCGGAGCCGCGGGTTGCCGACCCCTGGTTTAGGTGAACGGTCCTTTGGGCTGAGTGAGTGTGTGTGTTGTGCAGGTGTTTGAATTGTATTGGCGGGTTATATATACGGGATCCCGTCCATATTACCCGCTCGAGCTATAACTAGCTCGAGCTAGTAGCTAGTAGCTAGGAGCTAGCATAACAAACACCTAGGTGTTTTTATGCGGGATTAATTTGTGGCATATTAAATTGTAAGCCTGGTTGTGTTGTGGCTAATAGTATATATATATGTCTTGTGTTTATTTACTGTTTTAGTCATTCCCAGCTGAATATCAGGTCACCCCCGGCTCTCACAGCATCTTCCCTATCTGAATCGCTTCCACTCCCCACTAGTCCTTCACTTGCACTTTCCTCATCCACAAATCTTTCATCCTCGCTCAAATTAATGGGGAAATCATCGCTTTCTCGGTCCGAATCTCTCTCACTTCTGGCGGCCATCATTGTAAACAATAGGGAACTTTGCGTATATGTTCAATTGACTACGTCACACTACTTCCGGTAGGGGCAAGCCTTTTTTTTATCAGATACCAAAAGTTGCGATCTTTATCGTCGTTGTTCTATACTAAATCCTTTCAGCAAAAATATGGCAATATCGCGAAATGATCAAGTATGACACATAGAATAGACCTGCTATCCCCGTTTAAATAAAACAAATTCATTTCAGTAGGCCTTTAAACTGTTCCAATGTTAGTATGCTAATGTTTTATGCTAGCATTTTAGCTATTTATTTTTACGTTTAACCCTAAAAATCATGGATCACATTAATGTGTGCTACCTAAGTATGCTACAGTTACTGTTCCCATGTTAGCATCACTTTTTTTAGATTAAATATATCAATAAAAATACAATTTAGAAAAATGTGTATAAAAACATGTTACACTAGCATTTTAACTCATTTGTACGTTTGAACCTAACATTCATTGATTTTGTTACTAAGTGCTAAATTGCCCATATGCTAACAGTTCCCATGTTAGGATGATAATGTTTTATGCTAGCTATTTAGCTATTTCTTTTTACGTTTAAACCTAAAAATCTTGGATCACATTAATGTGTGCTACTTAAGTATGCTACGGTTACTGTTCCCATGTTAGCATCACTTTTTTTAGATTAAATATATTAATACAATTATGATCCCAAAAAAATGTGTATAAAAACATTTTATACTAGCATTTCAACTAATTTGAACGTTTGGACCTAACATTCATTGATTTTGTTACCAAGCGCCAAATTGCACATATGCTAATGGTTGCCATGTTAGCATGCTAATGTTTTATGCTAGCATTTTAGCTATTTCTTTTTACGTTTAAACCTAAAAATCATGGATCACATTAATGTGTGCTATCTAAGTATGCTACAGTTACTGTTCCCATGTTAGCAACACTTTTTTTAGATTAAATATATCAATAAAATTACGATCCAAATAAAATGTGTTGAACGCTCGGCTCAGCCGCAGGCACCCGCGGTTCTCACATCCCTGCAAATCAGTAACCCCAAACGGAAGTGGAAAACAAGAGAGGAAGGAGAGATGAAAGAGAAACAAACACAAAACACAGGAAAATAGTGACAAAGTCTGTAATTATTATGTGTGATTATGACACCTGGCCACATTATGATTTGTGAATAGTGACTCAGACTCCAAAATGTAAAAGTAACATTCTCCATTTGCACTTTTGATCAAAGCCAATATGTATTTGGTTCACAACATTTTTGCATAATCTTGATTAGTAACTAACTATAACCTGCTACCCAAGAATGAACAACAATTCTTCTCAACAAAAGAGGAGAAATATAACCTTAGAGGAAAATCTAATTTAGAACATTTTTATGCTCGTACAACACTTAAAACCTTTAGTGTATCAGTATGTGGAATCAAATTATGGAACAGATTAACCAAATAAATCAAAAAAAGCACCAATATGATTCAGTTTAAGAGACTGTTCAAACTACAAGTGTTCACAAAGTACACAGAACAAGAATTATGATGAACATCTTGAACCCTTTTTTTCCTTTTTTTTTTTTTATTGAGACAAAGATTATTTCCATCCATCCATTTTCTACTGCTTGTCCTTTTTGGGGTCACGGGGGGTGGAGCCTATCTAAGCTGCATTCGGGCAGAAGGCGGGGTACACCCTGGACAAGTCACCACCTCATCGCAGGGCCAATTAATTTAATATTTGTTTACTTACTATGGTATATTATTTGTTTATTATGTATTTGTTCACTGTTCTGTTACAGAGAACAAGGAAATGGGATAAATTTGCTATGGTATGAAAAGGGGTGGGATTAAATAAACTCTGCTTCTTCCTACTCCTTTTTCGGACATGCTGTAATGAAACAACTGGAAATATGTGATGCATTACATTGTATTGTATGCATGTTCGAAATAAACTGAAACTGAACTGAACTGAACTGAACATCAGTATATGTCCTCACAAAAAAGATCATGTGACAATATAAAGAGCAAGATTTGCCAACACAGTATTTCACTCGGACAATTAGAAGTCAGTTTATTGGACATGACGAATAAACTTGTGTACATTTTTAAAAGGACATTTTCAGTCACCTTAATCACATTTGTAAAAATAACCATGGGGGTGTGGACATGACGTTAACCTCCTTAGCTCTATATGGAAAGCACAATACTGTAATGGATGCCACATGAAATGACATCAGCAAGTGTCCCTGCACATTAAGACATTTTTCAGAATTGGTGTTTACACAACACGGTTATCAAGCCATCCATGTCCTCTTTTGGCAAAATCCTGTTTAAGATCTTGACACATTTTTCCCTCTTGGTTGGGACGTTTCATTTCATTTACAGTGTTGGACAAGCTGAGGCGCTCGACTGCTGACCGCCGTTTACTGGTAAATGATGCTTCTCCATGGAAAAGAGACCTCATGGGCACCAGGGTAGAAGATGTGGGTGGGAAGAAGAGGCAGGATAGCAAGGAAAGGAAATTCAAGGTGCGTATAGATGTGTGTGACGCTCCGTCGAACTGACGACAGACGCCGCGGTAGATGTTCAGACAGCGTTCAGTGCTTTATTAACCCCATCTCCACTGGTCTAGACAGGAAGGCCAGACCTGGGCTGCACACAGCCACGGCCCTGTGGGGGTGAGACACCGAGTTCTGGAGTGCGTGTCCCTCAGACGAGGAGAGAAATGTTTATTTTTTAGCACGCGTAATGCACGGTCCAGTGTGTGTGTGTGCGCACTTTGTGCTTTGATATGGTCAGTGTGGCTTCTCACAGTGACTGGACATCTCCGTGGACATGTGTTGCTGAGTCTGCAGCTTTAAGAATGACTGAAGTTGAGCAGGAGCAGGATGGGGTCCACAGAAGGTCAAAAACTAAGTGGAGTGCAGACCTCCACCAAGGCTGAAATGTGAAACGAAAAAGGGAGCGGAAAATGGGCAGCACCTTATTTGTGTTTTTGTCTGACCACATTGTGGCACCTGGCAAGTTCTGCAATCAACAGTCTGCAGTCTGACAAGAACAAGGCAATAGATAGCAATGAACTGATTTCACTGGTGCAATATACAGTCTTGTTAGTACAACACAACAATAGTCAACGTAAATAACAAGCCTCACACACCAGTACACAGATGATGTAAAATGACCCTTTCAGTGTGACTAAAATTGCCAAAAATAAATATATCAATATGGGTCAAACGATACTGAAGCATCGATGCATTATAAAACACAAGGAGTGATATGTACTCTTCCACGAGTGGGCTCAAAAATGACCCCAAATAAAATCAATGTGTTTTTGCAATAAACTGGGTTGTTATTCTTTAAAATCATAACAATAGATTTTAATCTTAATTGAAATGTTGGAATCATTTCATAATCCAGATATTCCTCATAAAACATGTTTGTGACTTTAGACCAGGGGTCGGGAACCTTTTCGGCTGAGAGAGCCATGAAAGCCAAATATTTTAAAATGTATTTCCGTGAGAGCCATATATTTTTTAACACTGAATACATCTAAATGTGTGCATTTTTAAGTGAGACCAACATTTTTAGAGTATAATACGTCTCTTATTATTTTTAATAACATTGTTATTCTGAAGCTAACCAATGATAAATAAAATACTTCTTACCGTTAATGCGACTTCTTGAACAGGTGCGGTAGAAAACGGATGAATGGATTAAAATGCATGAGAATGTTTTATATTTTGAACGTTATTTTTAACACTGTGATTACCAGTGGAATTATTCATTACTTATCATGTTAAGCAATGTCAGCTAGGATTGATCTGAGAGCCAGATGCCGTCATCAAAAGAGCCACATCTGGCTCTCGAGCCATAGGTTCCCTACCCCTGCTTTAGACCATTTGTATTTATGTTTTCATTCATTTTAAGAAATTGCAGTTTTTGTATCACTACCCACCAGAGGTGGGACCAAGTCATTGCTTTGCAAGTCACAAGTAAGTCTCAAGTCTTTGCCCTCAAGTCTCGAGTCAAGTCCCGAGTCAAGACAGGCAAGTCCCGAGTCAAGTCCAAAGTCAAGACTGGAAAGTCTCAAGTCAAGTCCCAAGTCCTGCATTTTGAATTTCGAGTCCTTTCAAGTCTTTTTAACCACAGACTAATATATTTACACAGATTGTGTATGCTTTTAAAACGCTGTATTTATTTATTAAAACAAGTGCATTTGAAATTGCAGGAAAAAAAATAGTGCTGACATTGCACTTCATAATAGCACTATTATCCAGTCATTTTAAACATTTAACTCATTCCTTTACAGAATAAACACATTTGAAAAAACAAGTGCAACTGTACTTATTTGCACAAAAGTGTTAACATTGTATTTCCATGGCATATTGCATTGTAACTAGTTCCACAGCAGTTTCTATCCTGTTCTTACCTTATTTCATTGATCTCATCTCATACTGTATGTGTGTTGATGTGTGCGTACATATGAAAAACATAACAAAAACATGAACAAAACAATGAACAGAGTTGTACTTTTTAGATGTCAGGGCCCTATGCAATATGTACACATATTCTTAAGATAGTATACATTTTACTGACCTTTATTTGACTATGTTTGTATTTTTGTAGGTGGCTAAAATATGCGGTGCTGCTGATCGCCGTCTAACGTTACGTTACTGTGTGTGATACATTGACTAATGTAACGTTATGTGTAGGTACCTCATGCAGCCCTGCTTAAAAAAAATCACTTGACAAAAAGTATGAATAAGGTAGCGAAATGCAGTGGACGCAACATATTGCCGTGTTTGCAATGACGTTATAACCATAGACATCTTATAAGTAGACGCAGCATTGGCTGCTTTGACACGAGCAATTTGGCCGCCATCTTGAAGTGGTGATGAGGAGCCGGCGAGCAGCCTAAACTGACAGTTGACAGGTAGAAAACAAAGATGGTGTTCAGCGTTTTCCTACTCAAATGAGCGGACTGTTGAAAATAGGAATCGGGTGATTACTTTTCACAAGTAAGATTTAACATTAATGTACTACTGGTTGTATTTTATGAAAATAATATTACCACAGAGTTGAGAAGGAGCAAAGATATTCAATATATGTATGTAAAAATCACAAATAAATCTTCTGGGGGAGGATGACCCCCTTACAGGGGTTTGGTTTACAAACTTTCAGCCCCACCTAAAACAAAATTCACCAGCCGCCACTGATTATGATGCATTCTCATTTTAGGCAAAATATAAGACAATACTTTCTTAACAGTATAATTGTAACCAGGAATAAGTCTTCAAGTAACAATATTAAAATACTAACATTGTTGGGTAAGACAGAATTTGGTTTTATTCTGAATCCAGTGAAACAGATTGGTGCTTTTAGCTGATATAAAGACTTTCAGGTGTTTATATATGTTTATGTTGAAGTATTTGGCAGACGCTTTTATCCAAAGCGACATACATAAAAAATACATATAAAACAATGACTGTAAACATGATCATTTAAGGGAAGAATGTAATACAAAATATCAATACAAAGTGTCAAGACAGAATAAACTATCTGCTGCTGCAGCAACATAGATACAGTCTATAAGATATATAGATATCTAATGTATTCATACATTGTTTATGTAGGATATACGCATGTATATATAACCTAATCATATTGTTTCTTCAATTTAAAAATAGCTGACCGTTTTTTTCCCCTTTCTCTGGGATTATATTCCCAGTTTTGATCTCGGACGTCTGGTCACTTATAGCGTATAAGAATATTATATTACTGTTAAGCAAACTATGAATAATAAAACACGCCAAAACATGTGTCCTTTATCATAGCTACACATATAACAAAAAAGCGCGTGAAAATGAATGGTATTCAGTGAGGTAAGATGAATTAAATGCGCTGACAGTTCATTGCTCCTGCCAAATGAATTGCACTAGTGGAGCGGATCACCACTCCAAGATGGCGGCCCCGCGTCTCGTCTGCGCCTGTAGGCAGTAGCGCTCGATGCTGCGTCTACTTATAAGATGTCTATGGTTATAACGTTAGCAGTGAGTTTACAGCCTCACTGGTTTAACTACACAGCAAATAAAAGTCACGTTACTTAGCCAATAAACGTTAGCTTACATTCAAAACGTACCCTTCTTTGTGCATCTTCAAATGTCGAACGAAGTTGGAAGTTGTTGCGTCTCCGTCTATAATATTCGAACTGCATGATTTGCATAGGGCAATTCGTTTTTTGTTGACGTAGTTTTAATACCCGAACAAAATTAAATTTGTCATAATTGTTTCTCACTGGCGTGTTGTTTGACAATTCTTCTTCATTGGTTGTCCTGCAATTTGATTGGATGAGAGCTGTGGGATGAAAACAGCGTAGATCTCATTTGATTGGCTGTTGTACTGACAGCACACACGCTGACAGGAACAACACGCTGATAGACACAGACGAAGAAAAGGAAAAATACGGAGCGGCGCGCTCCCAAATAACTTTTTAATCTTTGGGTCTTGGGGAAAGTAGCAAGTCATGTCAAGTCAAAAGGCTCAAGTCCAAGTGAAGTCACAAGTCATTGATGTTAAAGTCTAAGTCGAGTTGCAAGTCTCTTTACATTTTGTCAAGTCGAGTCCAAAGTCATCAAATTCATGACTCGAGTCTGACTCGAGTCCAAGTCATGTGACTCGAGTCCACACCTCTGCTACCCACTCCTCAAAGTGGGGTCAACAATGACACTAAGCAGTTTCTATGGAATCTTCTACGGACCTTTAAATCAAAGCAACTCTGACTGTCCCACTTACACATCTGATGTCATCTCTCACATCTGATGCAACTTTGACTGTCAATACTGTCCCACTTACACATCTGATGTCATCTCACACATCTGATGCAACTTTGACTGTCAATACTGTCCCACTTACACATCTGATGTCAGCAGTCTCACCACCCAGGAGGTCATATTCACCCAGCAACATACATAAGTAGGTGTTTGTGTATGTCTGTTATATAATCAGACAGGGACAGCTTTCATTTATCTATTGGGGAGACAGCACTAAAACAGGTGCATGCCTTGGCCGACTACTTCGAATATTGTGGCTTGGTGTTTTAGCCTAGCTTGGAGGTAACTCTGCCCAGTAAGAGTCCTTACAACTCATTCTGTTGGACACAATATCTAGTTCCTTTTCAAAGGACTCCTCTGTGTCTGACTGGCCTTGTTCAGTGAGGGTACAATAGTCCGGGTCCTTTAAATCTGAGATGTCAGATTCTGAGTCAATGCTCGAGGGGCTCTTCATCCCATCCAACCTGGATCATTTGTCAGGCAAGGTCTACAGGGCTCCTGGCTAAATAAATTTAAAAAAACATTAGAAAAGACAATGTTTGAAATGCACATAAAACAATACGTCATATTTTTTTAAATGGCTAATACAGCATTAGCCAACTTTTGAGTTAGCTAGCTCACGTGCCTGCGTGCATGTGTGTGTATGTATGTTAGCTAACACAATACTGTGTTACCTACCTAAACACAATACTGATATCTAAAAAAACAAAAGGCTAATCAGATCACACATTTGATCACTAATTTGACCACACTTTATAATCTGTCCATGAAAAATAAGTTTCACCTCCTCCTGGGTGGTGTGACTGCTGACATCAGATGTGTAAGTGGGACAGTATTGACAGTCAAAGTTGCATCCGATGTAAGAGATGACATCAGATGTGTAAGTGTGACAGTCAGAGTTGCTTTGAATTAAAGGTTCATAAAGGATTCCATAGAAACTGCTTGGGGACATGTTTGACCCCACTTGTGGAAGAGTGGGGAAGTGATACAAAAACTGCAATTTCTTAAAATGTATGAATACATAAATAAAAATGCAAATTTCCTCATGTCACAAACATGTTTCATGAGGAATACCTGGAATATGAATATACATTACAACTTTTAATTTGAAAGATTTTAAAGGATAATAACCCTTGGGGTCATTTAAGGATTAAAAAATAACCATGTGACCGATACAGTTGCTGTGTTGTTTGCCTTTGAAGCACCAAACTGTGTTTATCAGAAAGCACTTTGTGACAACTCGTACTCAAATAATTTGGAGGAGTGGCTTGTTGTGTTTGACGGTATTCGTCACCATAATGAATCCAGATAGAACTAAAAAAAGGTAAAATCACATCTTGTGGGATAATTTTTATCATATAGCGCCAAAAAAAGGTAAATATTATTTTACTGTTTACTGTTTGGCTCTTTAAACACAGTTGCACATTTCATGTTCTATTATTCCACACAGGTATTCTATGGGGAAAATAACAATAACATTTGCTAACTATTAATTTAAATTTGCTGGTCAAATGTAGTGACTTTGTTAATTCAACAGATGGCGCCATTATGAAACAGTAACAGTATCAGTGCATTGTCAATACAGCTAGTGAGTGTGCCAAGAACTCACTGAGGTGTCATGTATCCATCACGAGTATACGGTATATACAGATGCATCTCATCCATCCGTCCATCCATTTTCTACCCTACCGCTTGTCCCTTTCGGTGGTGCTGGAGCCTATCTCAGCTGCATTCGGGCGGGAGGCGGGGTACGAACAAGTCGCCACCTCATCACAGGGCCAACACAGAAATAACTAAAAATGTCTTCATTTAATTTGAAACAAAAATAAATACAGCGTGTGAAATAGTTTAATAGTTCTTAATGTTCTAATAATGTTGATGTTTATAGTTAATTCTAATAAAACCCCCAAATGTAATACCTCATCAAATTAAAGATAAATGTCAAATATTTTGTATTAATTAATATTATGAATATTACCGCTCCGATAAGCAAATAAACTGCAAACATTTGCCGAGCCTTTACTTAGTATCTATGTCTGAATTAAACTCCTGAAATCAAACTATTTATATGCTCCAAATTCTAACAATATATGCTCTGAAAAAACATTTTTTTTGCATCATAATCTTTGTTTTTGTCCATCTTTCCCTATGTTTGACAACCTTATCGGGCTCATCACCATCTGACACCTCTTAATGCAGTGTTTTTCAACCTTTTTTGAGCCAAGGCACATTTTTTTCATTAAAAAAAATCCGGAGGCACACCACTAGCAGAAAACATTAAAAAATGAAACTCAGCAGCCGATATTGACAGTAAAAAGTCGTTCTCGCAATTGTTGGATATAAATTCAAACCATAACCAACCATGCATCACTATAGCTCGTCTCAAAGTAGGTGTACTGTCACGACCTGTCACATCACGCCGTGACTTATTTTGAGCTTTTTGGTGTTTTCCTGTGTGTAGTGTTTTAGTTCTTGTCTTGCGCTTCTATTTTGTTGTTGATTGTCATGTTGTGTACGGATGTACTTTGTGGACGCCGTCTGCTGCTCCACACACTGT